>NW_027669628.1:0-92000 GCF_964212035.1 Myotis nattereri | reverse complement strand
ATGACCAGCAAACTGATAATATTTACAACTCCGGGCACTTTAGGGAGCGTTTTCAGTTGAATTTGCTTTCAAATATTAGGAATTCTTGTTTATACAGCTCAAAATTTGTGTAGAAAGCCTGTGAGTGAGGTCTAAACTGCGTATGTTTACAATTGAGGCCCCATGACTCTGGCGAGTTTTGTGTGACTCTGTTAAAATCCTGACGGTTCCAGTACATATTTGTAAGAAAACTCTCTAGTTGTGGTAAAACTCTTAAAATACGTAATTAGAGTTTCCAGAAATGATTAAAAACTTGGAAGAACCCCTTGAAATTAAAGTAAATAGATTCTTCCTACATTTCCTGCCGTTTGTAATCACAGACATTACCAGTGGAAAGCCTTGAAATGACCAGCAAACTGATAATATTTACAACTCCGGGCACATTAGGGAGCGTTATCAGTTGAATTTGCTTTCAAATATTAGGAATTCTTGTTTATACAGCTCAAAATTTGTGTAGAAAGCCTGTGAGTGAGGTCTAAACTGCGTATGTTTACAATTGAGGCCCCATTACTCTGGCGAGTTTTGTATGACTCTGTTAAAATCCTGACGGTTCCAGTACATATTTGTAAGAAAACTCTCTAGTTGTGGTAAAACTCTTAAATACGTAATTAGAGTTTCCAGAAATGATTAAAAACTTGGAAGAACCCCTTGAAATTAAAGTAAATCGATTCTTCCTACATTTCCTGCCGTTTGTAATCACAGACATTAGCAGTGGAAAGCCGTGAAATGACCAGCAAAGTGACAATATTTACAACTCCGGGCACTTTAGGGAGCGTTTTCACTTGAATTTGCTTTAAAATATTAGTAATTCTTGTTTATACAGCTCAAAATGTGTAGAAAGCCTGTAAGTGAGGACTGTACTGCTCATGTTTACAATTGAGGTCCCATTACTCTGGCGACTTTTTTATGACTCTTTTAAAATCCTGACGGTTCCAGTACATATTTGTAAGAAAACTCTCTAGTTGTGGTAAAACTCTTAAAGTACGTAATTAGAGTTTCCAGAAATGATTAAAAACTTGGAAGAACCCCTTGAAATTAAAGTAAATAGATTCTTCCTACATTTCCTGCCGTTTGTAATCACAGACATTAGCAGTGGAAAGCCGTGAAATGACCAGCAAAGTGACAATATTTACAACTCCGGGCACTTTAGGGAGCGTTTTCACTTGAATTTGCTTTAAAATATTAGTAATTCTTGTTTATACAGCTCAAAATGTGTAGAAAGCCTGTAAGTGAGGACTGTACTGCTTATGTTTACAATTGAGGCCGCATTACTCTGGCGACTTTTGTATGACTCTTTTAAAATCCTGACGGTTCCAGTACATATTTGTAAGAAAGCTCTCTAGTCGTGGTAAAACTCTTAAAATACGTAAGTAGAGTTTCCAGAAATGATTAAAAACTTGGAAGAACCCCTTGAAATTAAAGTAAATCGATTCTTCCTACATTTCCTGCCGTTTGTAATCACAGACATTACCAGTGGAAAGCCGTGAAATGACCAGCAAACTGATAATATTTACAACTCCAGGCACTTTAGGGAGCGTTTTCACTTGAATTTGCTTTCAAATATTAGGAATTCTTGTTTATACAGCTCAAAATTTGAGCAGAAAGCCTGTAAGTGAGCACTGTACTGCTTATGTTTACAATTGAGACCGCATTATTCTGGCGAGTTTTGTATGACTCTGTTAAAATTCTGACGGTTCCAGTACATATTTGTAAGAAAAGTCTCTAGTTTTGGTAAAACTCTTAAAATACGCAATTACAGTTTCCAGAAATGATTAAAAACTTGGAAGAACCCCTTCAAATTAAAGTAAATAGATTCTTCCTAAATTTCCTGCCATTTGTAATCACAGACATTACCAGTGGAATGCCGTGAAATGACCAGCAAACTGATAATATTTACAACTCCGGGCACTTTAGGGAGCGTTTTCAGTTGAATTTGCTTTCAAATATTAGGAATTCTTGTTTATACAGCTCAAAATTTGTGTAGAAAGCCTGTGAGTGAGGTCTAAACTGCGTATGTTTACAATTGAGGCCCCATGACTCTGGCGAGTTTTGTGTGACTCTGTTAAAATCCTGACGGTTCCAGTACATATTTGTAAGAAAACTCTCTAGTTGTGGTAAAACTCTTAAAATACGTAATTAGAGTTTCCAGAAATGATTAAAAACTTGGAAGAACCCCTTGAAATTAAAGTAAATAGATTCTTCCTACATTTCCTGCCGTTTGTAATCACAGACATTACCAGTGGAAAGCCTTGAAATGACCAGCAAACTGATAATATTTACAACTCCGGGCACATTAGGGAGCGTTATCAGTTGAATTTGCTTTCAAATATTAGGAATTCTTGTTTATACAGCTCAAAATTTGTGTAGAAAGCCTGTGAGTGAGGTCTAAACTGCGTATGTTTACAATTGAGGCCCCATTACTCTGGCGAGTTTTGTATGACTCTGTTAAAATCCTGACGGTTCCAGTACATATTTGTAAGAAAACTCTCTAGTTGTGGTAAAACTCTTAAATACGTAATTAGAGTTTCCAGAAATGATTAAAAACTTGGAAGAACCCCTTGAAATTAAAGTAAATCGATTCTTCCTACATTTCCTGCCGTTTGTAATCACAGACATTAGCAGTGGAAAGCCGTGACATGACCAGCAAAGTGACAATATTTACAACTCCGGGCACTTTAGGGAGCGTTTTCACTTGAATTTGCTTTCAAATATTAGTAATTCTTGTTTATACAGCTCAAAATGTGTAGAAAGCCTGTAAGTGAGGACTGTACTGCTCATGTTTACAATTGAGGTCCCATTACTCTGGCGACTTTTTTATGACTCTTTTAAAATCCTGACGGTTCCAGTACATATTTGTAAGAAAACTCTCTAGTTGTGGTAAAACTCTTAAAGTACGTAATTAGAGTTTCCAGAAATGATTAAAAACTTGGAAGAACCCCTTGAAATTAAAGTAAATCGATTCTTCCTACATTTCCTGCCGTTTGTAATCACAGACATTACCAGTGGAAAGCCGTGAAATGACCAGCAAACTGATAATATTTACAACTCCAGGCACTTTAGGGAGCGTTTTCACTTGAATTTGCTTTCAAATATTAGGAATTCTTGTTTATACAGCTCAAAATTTGTGCAGAAAGCCTGTAAGTGAGCACTGTACTGCTTATGTTTACAATTGAGACCGCATTACTCTGGCGAGTTTTGTGTGACTCTGTTAAAATTCTGACGGTTCCAGTACATATTTGTAAGAAAAGTCTCTAGTTTTGGTAAAACTCTTAAAATACGCAATTACAGTTTCCAGAAATGATGAAAAACTTGGAAGAACCCCTTCAAATTAAAGTAAATAGATTCTTCCTACATTTCCTGCCGTTTGTAATCACAGACATTACCAGTGGAAAGCCGTGAAATGACCAGCAAACTGATAATATTTACAACTCTGGGCACTTTAGGGAGTGTTTTCAGTTGAATTTGCTTTCAAATATTAGGAATTCTTGTTTATACAGCTCAAAATTTGTGTAGAAAGCCTGTGAGTGAGGTCTAAACTGCGTATGTTTACAATTGAGGCCCCATTACTCTGGCGAGTTTTGTATGACTCTGTTAAAATCCTGACGGTTCCAGTACATATTTGTAAGAAAACTCTCTAGTTGTGGTAAAACTCTTAAATACGTAATTAGAGTTTCCAGAAATGATTAAAAACTTGGAAGAACCCCTTGAAATTAAAGTAAATAGATTCTTCCTACATTTCCTGCCGTTTGTAATCACAGACATTAGCAGTGGAAAGCCGTGAAATGACCAGCAAAGTGACAATATTTACAACTCCGGGCACTTTAGGGAGCGTTTTCACTTGAATTTGCTTTAAAATATTAGTAATTCTTGTTTATACAGCTCAAAATGTGTAGAAAGCCTGTAAGTGAGGACTGTACTGCTCATGTTTACAATTGAGGTCCCATTACTCTGGCGACTTTTTTATGACTCTTTTAAAATCCTGACGGTTCCAGTACATATTTGTAAGAAAACTCTCTAGTTGTGGTAAAACTCTTAAAGTACGTAATTAGAGTTTCCAGAAATGATTAAAAACTTGGAAGAACCCCTTGAAATTAAAGTAAATAGATTCTTCCTACATTTCCTGCCGTTTGTAATCACAGACATTAGCAGTGGAAAGCCGTGAAATGACCAGCAAAGTGACAATATTTACAACTCCGGGCACTTTAGGGAGCGTTTTCACTTGAATTTGCTTTAAAATATTAGTAATTCTTGTTTATACAGCTCAAAATGTGTAGAAAGCCTGTAAGTGAGGACTGTACTGCTTATGTTTACAATTGAGGCCGCATTACTCTGGCGACTTTTGTATGACTCTTTTAAAATCCTGACGGTTCCAGTACATATTTGTAAGAAAGCTCTCTAGTCGTGGTAAAACTCTTAAAATACGTAATTAGAGTTTCCAGAAATGATTAAAAACTTGGAAGAACCCCTTGAAATTAAAGTAAATAGATTCTTCCTACATTTCCTGCCGTTTGTTATCACAGACATCACCAGTGGAAAGCCTTGAAATGACCAGCAAACTGATAATATTTACAACTCCGGGCACTTTAGGGATCGTTATTAGTTGAATTTGCTTTCAAATATTAGGAATTCTTGTTTATACAGCTCAAAATTTGTGTAGAAAGCCTGTAAGTGAGGACTCTACTGCTTATGTTTACAATTGAGGTCCCATTACTCTGGCGACTTTTTTATGACTCTTTTAAAATCCTGACGGTTCCAGTACATATTTGTAAGAAAACTCTCTAGTTGTGGTAAAACTCTTAAAGTACGTAATTAGAGTTTCCAGAAATGATTAAAAACTTGGAAGAACCCCTTGAAATTAAAGTAAATCGATTCTTCCTACATTTCCTGCCGTTTGTAATCATAGACATTACCAGTGGAAAGCCGTGAAATGACCAGCAAACTGATAATATTTACAACTCCAGGCACTTTAGGGAGCGTTTTCACTTGAATTTGCTTTCAAATATTAGGAATTCTTGTTTATACAGCTCAAAATTTGAGCAGAAAGCCTGTAAGTGAGCACTGTACCGCTTATGTTTACAATTGAGACTGCATTATTCTGGCGAGTTTTGTATGACTCTGTTAAAATTCTGACGGTTCCAGTACATATTTGTAAGAAAAGTCTCTAGTTTTGGTAAAACTCTTAAAATACGCAATTACAGTTTCCAGAAATGATTAAAAACTTGGAAGAACCCCTTCAAATTAAAGTAAATAGATTCTTCCTAAATTTCCTGCCATTTGTAATCACAGACATTACCAGTGGAATGCCGTGAAATGACCAGCAAACTGATAATATTTACAACTCCGGGCACTTTAGGGAGCGTTTTCAGTTGAATTTGCTTTCAAATATTAGGAATTCTTGTTTATACAGCTCAAAATTTGTGTAGAAAGCCTGTGAGTGAGGTCTAAACTGCGTATGTTTACAATTGAGGCCCCATGACTCTGGCGAGTTTTGTGTGACTCTGTTAAAATCCTGACGGTTCCAGTACATATTTGTAAGAAAACTCTCTAGTTGTGGTAAAACTCTTAAAATACGTAATTAGAGTTTCCAGAAATGATTAAAAACTTGGAAGAACCCATTGAAATTAAAGTAAAAAGATTCTTCCTACATTTCCTGCCGTTTGTAATCACAGACATTACCAGTGGAAAGCCTTGAAATGACCAGCAAACTGATAATATTTACAACTCCGGGCACATTAGGGAGCGTTATCAGTTGAATTTGCTTTCAAATATTAGGAATTCTTGTTTATACAGCTCAAAATTTGTGTAGAAAGCCTGTGAGTGAGGTCTAAACTGCGTATGTTTACAATTGAGGCCCCATTACTCTGGCGAGTTTTGTATGACTCTGTTAAAATCCTGACGGTTCCAGTACATATTTGTAAGAAAACTCTCTAGTTGTGGTAAAACTCTTAAATACGTAATTAGAGTTTCCAGAAATGATTAAAAACTTGGAAGAACCCCTTGAAATTAAAGTAAATCGATTCTTCCTACATTTCCTGCCGTTTGTAATCACAGACATTAGCAGTGGAAAGCCGTGAAATGACCAGCAAAGTGACAATATTTACAACTCCGGGCACTTTAGGGAGCGTTTTCACTTGAATTTGCTTTAAAATATTAGTAATTCTTGTTTATACAGCTCAAAATGTGTAGAAAGCCTGTAAGTGAGGACTGTACTGCTCATGTTTACAATTGAGGTCCCATTACTCTGGCGACTTTTTTATGACTCTTTTAAAATCCTGACGGTTCCAGTACATATTTGTAAGAAAACTCTCTAGTTGTGGTAAAACTCTTAAAGTACGTAATTAGAGTTTCCAGAAATGATTAAAAACTTGGAAGAACCCCTTGAAATTAAAGTAAATCGATTCTTCCTACATTTCCTGCCGTTTGTAATCACAGACATTACCAGTGGAAAGCCGTGAAATGACCAGCAAACTGATAATATTTACAACTCCAGGCACTTTAGGGAGCGTTTTCACTTGAATTTGCTTTCAAATATTAGGAATTCTTGTTTATACAGCTCAAAATTTGTGCAGAAAGCCTGTAAGTGAGCACTGTACTGCTTATGTTTACAATTGAGACCGCATTACTCTGGCGAGTTTTGTGTGACTCTGTTAAAATTCTGACGGTTCCAGTACATATTTGTAAGAAAAGTCTCTAGTTTTGGTAAAACTCTTAAAATACGCAATTACAGTTTCCAGAAATGATTAAAAACTTGGAAGAACCCCTTCAAATTAAAGTAAATAGATTCTTCCTACATTTCCTGCCGTTTGTAATCACAGACATTACCAGTGGAAAGCCGTGAAATGACCAGCAAACTGATAATATTTACAACTCCGGGCACTTTAGGGAGTGTTTTCAGTTGAATTTGCTTTCAAATATTAGGAATTCTTGTTTATACAGCTCAAAATTTGTGTAGAAAGCCTGTGAGTGAGGTCTAAACTGCGTATGTTTACAATTGAGGCCCCATTACTCTGGCGAGTTTTGTGTGACTCTGTTAAAATCCTGACGGTTCCAGTACATATTTGTAAGAAAGTTCTCTAGTCGTGGTAAAACTCTTAAAATACATAATCAGAGTTTCCAGAAATGATGAAAAACTTGGAAGAACCCCTTGAAATTAAAGTCAATAGATTATTCCTACATTTCCTGCCGTTTGTAATCACAGACATTACCAGTGGAAAGCCGTGAAATGACCAGCAAACTGATAATATTTACAACTCTGGGCACTTTAGGGAGCGTTTTCACTTGAATTTGCTTTCAAGTATTAGGAATTCTTGTTTATACAGCTCAAAATTTGTGTAGAAAGCCTGTAAGTGAGGACTGTACTGCTTATGTTTACAATTGAGGCCGCATTACTCTGGCAACTTTTGTATGACTCTTTTAAAATCCTGACGGTTCCAGTACATATTTGTAAGAAAGTTCTCTAGTCGTGGTAAAACTCTTAAAATACGTAATTAGAGTTTCCAGAAATGATTAAAAACTTGGAAGAACCCCTTGAAATTAAAGTAAATAGATTCTTCCTACATTTCCTGCCGTTTGTTATCACAGACATCACCAGTGGAAAGCCTTGAAATGACCAGCAAACTGATAATATTTACAACTCCGGGCACTTTAGGGATCGTTATTAGTTGAATTTGCTTTCAAATATTAGGAATTCTTGTTTATACAGCTCAAAATTTGTGTAGAAAGCCTGTGAGTGAGGTCTAAACTGTGTATGTTTACAATTGAGGCCCCATTACTATGGCGAGTTTTGTATGACTCTGTTAAAATCCTGACGGTTCCAGTACATATTTGTAAGAAAACTCTCTAGTTGTGGTAAAACTCTTAAATACGTAATTAGAGTTTCCAGAAATAATTAAAAACTTGGAAGAACCCCTTGAAATTAAAGTAAATCGATTCTTCCTACATTTCCTGCCGTTTGTAATCACAGACATTACCAGTGGAAAGCCGTGAAATGACCAGCAATCTGATAATATTTACAACTCCGGGCACTTTAGGGATCGTTTTCACTTGAATTTGCTTTCAAATATTAGGAATTCTTGTTTATACAGCTCAAAATTTGTGCAGAAAGCCTGTAAGTGAGCACTGTACTGCTTATGTTTCCAATTGAGACCGCATTACTCTGGCGAGTTTTGTATGACTCTGTTAAAATTCTGACGGTTCCAGTACATATTTGTAAGAAAAGTCTCTAGTTGTGGTAAAACTCTTAAAATACGCAATTACAGTTTCCAGAAATGATTAAAAACTTGGAAGAACCCCTTCAAATTAAAGTAAATAGATTCTTCCTACATTTCCTGCCGTTTGTAATCACAGACATTACCAGTGGAAAGCCGTGAAATGACCAGCAAACTGATAATATTTACAACTCCGGGCACTTTAGGGAGCGTTTTCACTTGAATTTGCTTTCAAATATTAGGAATTCTTGTTTATACAGCTCAAAATTTGTGTAGAAAGCCTGTGAGTGAGGTCTAAACTGCTTATGTTTCCAATTGAGACCGCATTACTCTGGCGAGTTTTGTATGACTCTGTTAAAATTCTGACGGTTCCAGTACATATTTGTAAGAAAACTCTCTAGTTGTGGTAAAACTCTTAAAATACATAATCAGAGTTTCCAGAAATGATTAAAAACTTGGAAGAACCCCTTGAAATTAAAGTCAATAGATTATTCCTACATTTCCTGCCGTTTGTAATCACAGACATTACCAGTGGAAAGCCGTGAAATGACCAGCAAACTGATAATATTTAAAACTCTGGGCACTTTAGGGAGCGTTTTCACTTGAATTTGCTTTCAAATATTAGGAATTCTTGTTTATACAGCTCAAAATTTGTGTAGAAAGCCTGTAAGGGAGGACTGTACTGCTTATGTTTACAATTGAGGCCGCATTACTCTGGCGACTTTTGTATGACTCTTTTAAAATCCTGACGGTTCCAGTACATATATATTAAGAAAGCTCTCTAGTCGTGGTATAACTCTTAAAATACGTAATTAGAGTTTCCAGAAATGATTAAAAACTTGTAAGAACCCCTTGAAATTAAAGTAAATAGATTCTTCCTACATTTCCTGCCGTTTGTTATCACAGACATCACCAGTGGAAAGCCTTGAAATGACCAGCAAACTGATAATATTTACAACTCCGGGCACTTTAGGGATCGTTATTAGTTGAATTTGCTTTCAAATATTAGGAATTCTTGTTTATACAGCTCAAAATTTGTGTAGAAAGCCTGTAAGGGAGGACTGTACTGCTTATGTTTACAATTGAGGCCCCATTACTCCGGCGAGTTTTGTATGACTCTGTTAAAATCCTGACGGTTCCAGTACATATTTGTAAGAAAACTCTCTAGTTGTGGTAAAACTCTTAAATACGTAATTAGAGTTTCCAGAAATGATTAAAAACTTGGAAGAACCCCTTGAAATTAAAGTAAATAGATTCTTCCTACATTTCCTGCCGTTTGTAATCACAGACATTACCAGTGGAAAGCCATGAAATGACCAGCAAACTGATAATATTTACAACTCCGGGCACTTTAGGGAGCGTTTTCACTTGAATTTGCTTTCAAATATTAGTAATTCTTGTTTATACAGCTCAAAATGTGTAGAAAGCCTGTAAGTGAGGACTGTACTGCTTATGTTTACAATTGAGGTCCCATTACTCTGGCGACTTTTTTATGACTCTTTTAAAATCCTGACGGTTCCAGTACATATTTGTAAGAAAACTCTCTAGTTGTGGTAAAACTCTTAAAGTACGTAATTAGAGTTTCCAGAAATGATTAAAAACTTGGAAGAACCCCTTGAAATTAAAGTAAATCGATTCTTCCTACATTTCCTGCCGTTTGTAATCACAGACATTACCAGTGGAAAGCCGTGAAATGACCAGCAAACTGATAATATTTACAACTCCAGGCACTTTAGGGAGCGTTTTCACTTGAATTTGCTTTCAAATATTAGGAATTCTTGTTTATACAGCTCAAAATTTGTGCAGAAAGCCTGTAAGTGAGCACTGTACTGCTTATGTTTACAATTGAGACCGCATTACTCTGGCGAGTTTTGTGTGACTCTGTTAAAATTCTGACGGTTCCAGTACATATTTGTAAGAAAAGTCTCTAGTTTTGGTAAAACTCTTAAAATACGCAATTACAGTTTCCAGAAATGATTAAAAACTTGGAAGAACCCCTTCAAATTAAAGTAAATAGATTCTTCCTACATTTCCTGCCGTTTGTAATCACAGACATTACCAGTGGAAAGCCGTGAAATGACCAGCAAACTGATAATATTTACAACTCCGGGCACTTTAGGGAGTGTTTTCAGTTGAATTTGCTTTCAAATATTAGGAATTCTTGTTTATACAGCTCAAAATTTGTGTAGAAAGCCTGTGAGTGAGGTCTAAACTGCGTATGTTTACAATTGAGGCCCCATTACTCTGGCGAGTTTTGTGTGACTCTGTTAAAATCCTGACGGTTCCAGTACATATTTGTAAGAAAGTTCTCTAGTCGTGGTAAAACTCTTAAAATACATAATCAGAGTTTCCAGAAATGATGAAAAACTTGGAAGAACCCCTTGAAATTAAAGTCAATAGATTATTCCTACATTTCCTGCCGTTTGTAATCACAGACATTACCAGTGGAAAGCCGTGAAATGACCAGCAAACTGATAATATTTACAACTCTGGGCACTTTAGGGAGCGTTTTCACTTGAATTTGCTTTCAAGTATTAGGAATTCTTGTTTATACAGCTCAAAATTTGTGTAGAAAGCCTGTAAGTGAGGACTGTACTGCTTATGTTTACAATTGAGGCCGCATTACTCTGGCAACTTTTGTATGACTCTTTTAAAATCCTGACGGTTCCAGTACATATTTGTAAGAAAGTTCTCTAGTCGTGGTAAAACTCTTAAAATACGTAATTAGAGTTTCCAGAAATGATTAAAAACTTGGAAGAACCCCTTGAAATTAAAGTAAATAGATTCTTCCTACATTTCCTGCCGTTTGTTATCACAGACATCACCAGTGGAAAGCCTTGAAATGACCAGCAAACTGATAATATTTACAACTCCGGGCACTTTAGGGATCGTTATTAGTTGAATTTGCTTTCAAATATTAGGAATTCTTGTTTATACAGCTCAAAATTTGTGTAGAAAGCCTGTGAGTGAGGTCTAAACTGTGTATGTTTACAATTGAGGCCCCATTACTATGGCGAGTTTTGTATGACTCTGTTAAAATCCTGACGGTTCCAGTACATATTTGTAAGAAAACTCTCTAGTTGTGGTAAAACTCTTAAATACGTAATTAGAGTTTCCAGAAATAATTAAAAACTTGGAAGAACCCCTTGAAATTAAAGTAAATCGATTCTTCCTACATTTCCTGCCGTTTGTAATCACAGACATTACCAGTGGAAAGCCGTGAAATGACCAGCAATCTGATAATATTTACAACTCCGGGCACTTTAGGGATCGTTTTCACTTGAATTTGCTTTCAAATATTAGGAATTCTTGTTTATACAGCTCAAAATTTGTGCAGAAAGCCTGTAAGTGAGCACTGTACTGCTTATGTTTCCAATTGAGACCGCATTACTCTGGCGAGTTTTGTATGACTCTGTTAAAATTCTGACGGTTCCAGTACATATTTGTAAGAAAAGTCTCTAGTTGTGGTAAAACTCTTAAAATACGCAATTACAGTTTCCAGAAATGATTAAAAACTTGGAAGAACCCCTTCAAATTAAAGTAAATAGATTCTTCCTACATTTCCTGCCGTTTGTAATCACAGACATTACCAGTGGAAAGCCGTGAAATGACCAGCAAACTGATAATATTTACAACTCCGGGCACTTTAGGGAGCGTTTTCACTTGAATTTGCTTTCAAATATTAGGAATTCTTGTTTATACAGCTCAAAATTTGTGTAGAAAGCCTGTGAGTGAGGTCTAAACTGCTTATGTTTCCAATTGAGACCGCATTACTCTGGCGAGTTTTGTATGACTCTGTTAAAATTCTGACGGTTCCAGTACATATTTGTAAGAAAACTCTCTAGTTGTGGTAAAACTCTTAAAATACATAATCAGAGTTTCCAGAAATGATTAAAAACTTGGAAGAACCCCTTGAAATTAAAGTCAATAGATTATTCCTACATTTCCTGCCGTTTGTAATCACAGACATTACCAGTGGAAAGCCGTGAAATGACCAGCAAACTGATAATATTTACAACTCTGGGCACTTTAGGGAGCGTTTTCACTTGAATTTGCTTTCAAATATTAGGAATTCTTGTTTATACAGCTCAAAATTTGTGTAGAAAGCCTGTAAGGGAGGACTGTACTGCTTATGTTTACAATTGAGGCCGCATTACTCTGGCGACTTTTGTATGACTCTTTTAAAATCCTGACGGTTCCAGTACATATATATTAAGAAAGCTCTCTAGTCGTGGTATAACTCTTAAAATACGTAATTAGAGTTTCCAGAAATGATTAAAAACTTGGAAGAACCCCTTGAAATTAAAGTAAATAGATTCTTCCTACATTTCCTGCCGTTTGTTATCACAGACATCACCAGTGGAAAGCCTTGAAATGACCAGCAAACTGATAATATTTACAACTCCGGGCACTTTAGGGATCGTTATTAGTTGAATTTGCTTTCAAATATTAGGAATTCTTGTTTATACAGCTCAAAATTTGTGTAGAAAGCCTGTAAGGGAGGACTGTACTGCTTATGTTTACAATTGAGGCCCCATTACTCCGGCGAGTTTTGTATGACTCTGTTAAAATCCTGACGGTTCCAGTACATATTTGTAAGAAAACTCTCTAGTTGTGGTAAAACTCTTAAATACGTAATTAGAGTTTCCAGAAATGATTAAAAACTTGGAAGAACCCCTTGAAATTAAAGTAAATCGATTCTTCCTACATTTCCTGCCGTTTGTAATCACAGACATTACCAGTGGAAAGCCATGAAATGACCAGCAAACTGATAATATTTACAACTCCGGGCACTTTAGGGAGCGTTTTCACTTGAATTTGCTTTCAAATATTAGTAATTCTTGTTTATACAGCTCAAAATGTGTAGAAAGCCTGTAAGTGAGGACTGTACTGCTTATGTTTACAATTGAGGTCCCATTACTCTGGCGACTTTTTTATGACTCTTTTAAAATCCTGACGGTTCCAGTACATATTTGTAAGAAAACTCTCTAGTTGTGGTAAAACTCTTAAAGTACGTAATTAGAGTTTCCAGAAATGATTAAAAACTTGGAAGAACCCCTTGAAATTAAAGTAAATCGATTCTTCCTACATTTCCTGCCGTTTGTAATCACAGACATTACCAGTGGAAAGCCGTGAAATGACCAGCAAACTGATAATATTTACAACTCCAGGCACTTTAGGGAGCGTTTTCACTTGAATTTGCTTTCAAATATTAGGAATTCTTGTTTATACAGCTCAAAATTTGAGCAGAAAGCCTGTAAGTGAGCACTGTACTGCTTATGTTTACAATTGAGACCGCATTATTCTGGCGAGTTTTGTATGACTCTGTTAAAATTCTGACGGTTCCAGTACATATTTGTAAGAAAAGTCTCTAGTTTTGGTAAAACTCTTAAAATACGCAATTACAGTTTCCAGAAATGATTAAAAACTTGGAAGAACCCCTTCAAATTAAAGTAAATAGATTCTTCCTAAATTTCCTGCCATTTGTAATCACAGACATTACCAGTGGAATGCCGTGAAATGACCAGCAAACTGATAATATTTACAACTCCGGGCACTTTAGGGAGCGTTTTCAGTTGAATTTGCTTTCAAATATTAGGAATTCTTGTTTATACAGCTCAAAATTTGTGTAGAAAGCCTGTGAGTGAGGTCTAAACTGCGTATGTTTACAATTGAGGCCCCATGACTCTGGCGAGTTTTGTGTGACTCTGTTAAAATCCTGACGGTTCCAGTACATATTTGTAAGAAAACTCTCTAGTTGTGGTAAAACTCTTAAAATACGTAATTAGAGTTTCCAGAAATGATTAAAAACTTGGAAGAACCCCTTGAAATTAAAGTAAATAGATTCTTCCTACATTTCCTGCCGTTTGTAATCACAGACATTACCAGTGGAAAGCCTTGAAATGACCAGCAAACTGATAATATTTACAACTCCGGGCACATTAGGGAGCGTTATCAGTTGAATTTGCTTTCAAATATTAGGAATTCTTGTTTATACAGCTCAAAATTTGTGTAGAAAGCCTGTGAGTGAGGTCTAAACTGCGTATGTTTACAATTGAGGCCCCATTACTCTGGCGAGTTTTGTATGACTCTGTTAAAATCCTGACGGTTCCAGTACATATTTGTAAGAAAACTCTCTAGTTGTGGTAAAACTCTTAAATACGTAATTAGAGTTTCCAGAAATGATTAAAAACTTGGAAGAACCCCTTGAAATTAAAGTAAATAGATTCTTCCTACATTTCCTGCCGTTTGTAATCACAGACATTAGCAGTGGAAAGCCGTGAAATGACCAGCAAAGTGACAATATTTACAACTCCGGGCACTTTAGGGAGCGTTTTCACTTGAATTTGCTTTAAAATATTAGTAATTCTTGTTTATACAGCTCAAAATGTGTAGAAAGCCTGTAAGTGAGGACTGTACTGCTCATGTTTACAATTGAGGTCCCATTACTCTGGCGACTTTTTTATGACTCTTTTAAAATCCTGACGGTTCCAGTACATATTTGTAAGAAAACTCTCTAGTTGTGGTAAAACTCTTAAATACGTAATTAGAGTTTCCAGAAATGATTAAAAACTTGGAAGAACCCCTTGAAATTAAAGTAAATCGATTCTTCCTACATTTCCTGCCGTTTGTAATCACAGACATTAGCAGTGGAAAGCCGTGAAATGACCAGCAAAGTGACAATATTTACAACTCCGGGCACTTTAGGGAGCGTTTTCACTTGAATTTGCTTTAAAATATTAGTAATTCTTGTTTATACAGCTCAAAATGTGTAGAAAGCCTGTAAGTGAGGACTGTACTGCTCATGTTTACAATTGAGGTCCCATTACTCTGGCGACTTTTTTATGACTCTTTTAAAATCCTGACGGTTCCAGTACATATTTGTAAGAAAACTCTCTAGTTGTGGTAAAACTCTTAAAGTACGTAATTAGAGTTTCCAGAAATGATTAAAAACTTGGAAGAACCCCTTGAAATTAAAGTAAATCGATTCTTCCTACATTTCCTGCCGTTTGTAATCACAGACATTACCAGTGGAAAGCCGTGAAATGACCAGCAAACTGATAATATTTACAACTCCAGGCACTTTAGGGAGCGTTTTCACTTGAATTTGCTTTCAAATATTAGGAATTCTTGTTTATACAGCTCAAAATTTGTGCAGAAAGCCTGTAAGTGAGCACTGTACTGCTTATGTTTACAATTGAGACCGCATTACTCTGGCGAGTTTTGTGTGACTCTGTTAAAATTCTGACGGTTCCAGTACATATTTGTAAGAAAAGTCTCTAGTTTTGGTAAAACTCTTAAAATACGCAATTACAGTTTCCAGAAATGATTAAAAACTTGGAAGAACCCCTTCAAATTAAAGTAAATAGATTCTTCCTACATTTCCTGCCATTTGTTATCACAGACATCACCAGTGGAAAGCCTTGAAATGACCAGCAAACTGATAATATTTACAACTCCGGGCACTTTAGGGATCGTTATTAGTTGAATTTGCTTTCAAATATTAGGAATTCTTGTTTATACAGCTCAAAATTTGTGTAGAAAGCCTGTAAGTGAGGACTCTACTGCTTATGTTTACAATTGAGGTCCCATTACTCTGGCGACTTTTTTATGACTCTTTTAAAATCCTGACGGTTCCAGTACATATTTGTAAGAAAACTCTCTAGTTGTGGTAAAACTCTTAAAGTACGTAATTAGAGTTTCCAGAAATGATTAAAAACTTGGAAGAACCCCTTGAAATTAAAGTAAATCGATTCTTCCTACATTTCCTGCCGTTTGTAATCACAGACATTACCAGTGGAAAGCCGTGAAATGACCAGCAAACTGATAATATTTACAACTCCAGGCACTTTAGGGAGCGTTTTCACTTGAATTTGCTTTCAAATATTAGGAATTCTTGTTTATACAGCTCAAAATTTGAGCAGAAAGCCTGTAAGTGAGCACTGTACTGCTTATGTTTACAATTGAGACCGCATTATTCTGGCGAGTTTTGTATGACTCTGTTAAAATTCTGACGGTTCCAGTACATATTTGTAAGAAAAGTCTCTAGTTTTGGTAAAACTCTTAAAATACGCAATTACAGTTTCCAGAAATGATTAAAAACTTGGAAGAACCCCTTCAAATTAAAGTAAATAGATTCTTCCTACATTTCCTGCCATTTGTAATCACAGACATTACCAGTGGAATGCCGTGAAATGACCAGCAAACTGATAATATTTACAACTCCGGGCACTTTAGGGAGCGTTTTCAGTTGAATTTGCTTTCAAATATTAGGAATTCTTGTTTATACAGCTCAAAATTTGTGTAGAAAGCCTGTGAGTGAGGTCTAAACTGCGTATGTTTACAATTGAGGCCCCATGACTCTGGCGAGTTTTGTGTGACTCTGTTAAAATCCTGACGGTTCCAGTACATATTTGTAAGAAAACTCTCTAGTTGTGGTAAAACTCTTAAAATACGTAATTAGAGTTTCCAGAAATGATTAAAAACTTGGAAGAACCCCTTGAAATTAAAGTAAATAGATTCTTCCTACATTTCCTGCCGTTTGTAATCACAGACATTACCAGTGGAAAGCCTTGAAATGACCAGCAAACTGATAATATTTACAACTCCGGGCACATTAGGGAGCGTTATCAGTTGAATTTGCTTTCAAATATTAGGAATTCTTGTTTATACAGCTCAAAATTTGTGTAGAAAGCCTGTGAGTGAGGTCTAAACTGCGTATGTTTACAATTGAGGCCCCATTACTCTGGCGAGTTTTGTATGACTCTGTTAAAATCCTGACGGTTCCAGTACATATTTGTAAGAAAACTCTCTAGTTGTGGTAAAACTCTTAAATACGTAATTAGAGTTTCTAGAAATGATTAAAAACTTGGAAGAACCCCTTGAAATTAAAGTAAATCGATTCTTCCTACATTTCCTGCCGTTTGTAATCACAGACATTAGCAGTGGAAAGCCGTGAAATGACCAGCAAAGTGACAATATTTACAACTCCGGGCACTTTAGGGAGCGTTTTCACTTGAATTTGCTTTAAAATATTAGTAATTCTTGTTTATACAGCTCAAAATGTGTAGAAAGCCTGTAAGTGAGGACTGTACTGCTCATGTTTACAATTGAGGTCCCATTACTCTGGCGACTTTTTTATGACTCTTTTAAAATCCTGACGGTTCCAGTACATATTTGTAAGAAAACTCTCTAGTTGTGGTAAAACTCTTAAAGTACGTAATTAGAGTTTCCAGAAATGATTAAAAACTTGGAAGAACCCCTTGAAATTAAAGTAAATCGATTCTTCCTACATTTCCTGCCGTTTGTAATCACAGACATTACCAGTGGAAAGCCGTGAAATGACCAGCAAACTGATAATATTTACAACTCCAGGCACTTTAGGGAGCGTTTTCACTTGAATTTGCTTTCAAATATTAGGAATTCTTGTTTATACAGCTCAAAATTTGTGCAGAAAGCCTGTAAGTGAGCACTGTACTGCTTATGTTTACAATTGAGACCGCATTACTCTGGCGAGTTTTGTGTGACTCTGTTAAAATTCTGACGGTTCCAGTACATATTTGTAAGAAAAGTCTCTAGTTTTGGTAAAACTCTTAAAATACGCAATTACAGTTTCCAGAAATGATTAAAAACTTGGAAGAACCCCTTCAAATTAAAGTAAATAGATTCTTCCTACATTTCCTGCCGTTTGTAATCACAGACATCACCAGTGGAAAGCCGTGAAATGACCAGCAAACTGATAATATTTACAACTCCGGGCACTTTAGGGAGCGTTTTCAGTTGAATTTGCTTTCAAATATTAGGAATTCTTGTTTATACAGCTCAAAATTTGTGTAGAAAGCCTGTGAGTGAGGTCTAAACTGCGTATGTTTACAATTGAGGCCCCATTACTCTGGCGAGTTTTGTGTGACTGTTAAAATCCTGACGGTTCCAGTACATATTTGTAAGAAAACTCTCTAGTTGTGGTAAAACTCTTAAAATACATAATCAGAGTTTCCAGAAATGATTAAAAACTTGGAAGAACCCCTTGAAATTAAAGTCAATAGATTATTCCTACATTTCCTGCCGTTTGTAATCACAGACATTACCAGTGGAAAGCCGTGAAATGACCAGCAAACTGATAATATTTACAACTCCGGGCACTTTAGGGAGCGTTTTCACTTGAATTTGCTTTCAAGTATTAGGAATTCTTGTTTATACAGCTCAAAATTTGTGTACAAAGCCTGTAAGTGAGCACTGTACTGCTTATGTTTCCAATTGAGACCGCATTACTCTGGCGAGTTTTGTATGACTCTGTTAAAATTCTGACGGTTCCAGTACATATTTGTAAGAAAAGTCTCTAGTTTTGGTAAAACTCTTAAAATACGCAATTACAGTTTCCAGAAATGATGAAAAACTTGGAAGAACCCCTTCAAATTAAAGTAAATAGATTCTTCCTACATTTCCTGCCGTTTGTAATCACAGACATTACCAGTGGAAAGCCGTGAAATGACCAGCAAACTGATAATATTTACAACTCCGGGCACTTTAGGGAGCGTTTTCACTTGAATTTGCTTTCAAATATTAGGAATTCTTGTTTATACAGCTCAAAATTTGTGTAGAAAGCCTGTGAGTGAGGTCTAAACTGCTTATGTTTCCAATTGAGACCGCATTACTCTGGCGAGTTTTGTATGACTCTGTTAAAATTCTGACGGTTCCAGTACATATTTGTAAGAAAACTCTCTAGTTGTGGTAAAACTCTTAAAATACATAATCAGAGTTTCCAGAAATGATTAAAAACTTGGAAGAACCCCTTGAAATTAAAGTCAATAGATTATTCCTACATTTCCTGCCGTTTGTAATCACAGACATTACCAGTGGAAAGCCGTGAAATGACCAGCAAACTGATAATATTTACAACTCTGGGCACTTTAGGGAGCGTTTTCACTTGAATTTGCTTTCAAATATTAGGAATTCTTGTTTATACAGCTCAAAATTTGTGTAGAAAGCCTGTAAGGGAGGACTGTACTGCTTATGTTTACAATTGAGGCCGCATTACTCTGGCGACTTTTGTATGACTCTTTTAAAATCCTGACGGTTCCAGTACATATTTGTAAGAAAGCTCTCTAGTCGTGGTATAACTCTTAAAATACGTAATTAGAGTTTCCAGAAATGATTAAAAACTTGGAAGAACCCCTTGATATTAAAGTAAATAGATTCTTCCTACATTTCCTGCCGTTTGTTATCACAGACATCACCATTGGAAAGCCTTGAAATGACCAGCAAACTGATAATATTTACAACTCCGGGCACTTTAGGGATCGTTATTAGTTGAATTTGCTTTCAAATATTAGGAATTCTTGTTTATACAGCTCAAAATTTGTGTAGAAAGCCTGTAAGGGAGGACTGTACTGCTTATGTTTACAATTGAGGCCCCATTACTCTGGCGAGTTTTGTATGACTCTGTTAAAATCCTGACGGTTCCAGTACATATTTGTAAGAAAACTCTCTAGTTGTGGTAAAACTCTTAAATACGTAATTAGAGTTTCCAGAAATGATTAAAAACTTGGAAGAACCCCTTGAAATTAAAGTAAATCGATTCTTCCTACATTTCCTGCCGTTTGTAATCACAGACATTACCAGTGGAAAGCCATGAAATGACCAGCAAACTGATAATATTTACAACTCCGGGCACTTTAGGGATCGTTATTAGTTGAATTTGCTTTCAAATATTAGGAATTCTTGTTTATACAGCTCAAAATTTGTGTAGAAAGCCTGTAAGTGAGGACTCTACTGCTTATGTTTACAATTGAGGTCCCATTACTCTGGCGACTTTTTTATGACTCTTTTAAAATCCTGACGGTTCCAGTACATATTTGTAAGAAAACTCTCTAGTTGTGGTAAAACTCTTAAAGTACGTAATTAGAGTTTCCAGAAATGATTAAAAACTTGGAAGAACCCCTTGAAATTAAAGTAAATCGATTCTTCCTACATTTCCTGCCGTTTGTAATCACAGACATTACCAGTGGAAAGCCGTGAAATGACCAGCAAACTGATAATATTTACAACTCCAGGCACTTTAGGGAGCGTTTTCACTTGAATTTGCTTTCAAATATTAGGAATTCTTGTTTATACAGCTCAAAATTTGAGCAGAAAGCCTGTAAGTGAGCACTGTACTGCTTATGTTTACAATTGAGACCGCATTATTCTGGCGAGTTTTGTATGACTCTGTTAAAATTCTGACGGTTCCAGTACATATTTGTAAGAAAAGTCTCTAGTTTTGGTAAAACTCTTAAAATACGCAATTACAGTTTCCAGAAATGATTAAAAACTTGGAAGAACCCCTTCAAATTAAAGTAAATAGATTCTTCCTACATTTCCTGCCATTTGTAATCACAGACATTACCAGTGGAATGCCGTGAAATGACCAGCAAACTGATAATATTTACAACTCCGGGCACTTTAGGGAGCGTTTTCAGTTGAATTTGCTTTCAAATATTAGGAATTCTTGTTTATACAGCTCAAAATTTGTGTAGAAAGCCTGTGAGTGAGGTCTAAACTGCGTATGTTTACAATTGAGGCCCCATGACTCTGGCGAGTTTTGTGTGACTCTGTTAAAATCCTGACGGTTCCAGTTCATATTTGTAAGAAAACTCTCTAGTTGTGGTAAAACTCTTAAAATACGTAATTAGAGTTTCCAGAAATGATTAAAAACTTGGAAGAACCCCTTGAAATTAAAGTAAATAGATTCTTCCTACATTTCCTGCCGTTTGTAATCACAGACATTACCAGTGGAAAGCCTTGAAATGACCAGCAAACTGATAATATTTACAACTCCGGGCACATTAGGGAGCGTTATCAGTTGAATTTGCTTTCAAATATTAGGAATTCTTGTTTATACAGCTCAAAATTTGTGTAGAAAGCCTGTGAGTGAGGTCTAAACTGCGTATGTTTACAATTGAGGCCCCATTACTCTGGCGAGTTTTGTATGACTCTGTTAAAATCCTGACGGTTCCAGTACATATTTGTAAGAAAACTCTCTAGTTGTGGTAAAACTCTTAAATACGTAATTAGAGTTTCCAGAAATGATTAAAAACTTGGAAGAACCCCTTGAAATTAAAGTAAATAGATTCTTCCTACATTTCCTGCCGTTTGTAATCACAGACATTAGCAGTGGAAAGCCGTGAAATGACCAGCAAAGTGACAATATTTACAACTCCGGGCACTTTAGGGAGCGTTTTCACTTGAATTTGCTTTAAAATATTAGTAATTCTTGTTTATACAGCTCAAAATGTGTAGAAAGCCTGTAAGTGAGGACTGTACTGCTCATGTTTACAATTGAGGTCCCATTACTCTGGCGACTTTTTTATGACTCTTTTAAAATCCTGACGGTTCCAGTACATATTTGTAAGAAAACTCTCTAGTTGTGGTAAAACTCTTAAATACGTAATTAGAGTTTCCAGAAATGATTAAAAACTTGGAAGAACCCCTTGAAATTAAAGTAAATCGATTCTTCCTACATTTCCTGCCGTTTGTAATCACAGACATTAGCAGTGGAAAGCCGTGAAATGACCAGCAAAGTGACAATATTTACAACTCCGGGCACTTTAGGGAGCGTTTTCACTTGAATTTGCTTTAAAATATTAGTAATTCTTGTTTATACAGCTCAAAATGTGTAGAAAGCCTGTAAGTGAGGACTGTACTGCTCATGTTTACAATTGAGGTCCCATTACTCTGGCGACTTTTTTATGACTCTTTTAAAATCCTGACGGTTCCAGTACATATTTGTAAGAAAACTCTCTAGTTGTGGTAAAACTCTTAAAGTACGTAATTAGAGTTTCCAGAAATGATTAAAAACTTGGAAGAACCCCTTGAAATTAAAGTAAATCGATTCTTCCTACATTTCCTGCCGTTTGTAATCACAGACATTACCAGTGGAAAGCCGTGAAATGACCAGCAAACTGATAATATTTACAACTCCGGGCACTTTAGGGAGCGTTTTCACTTGAATTTGCTTTCAAGTATTAGGAATTCTTGTTTATACAGCTCAAAATTTGTGTACAAAGCCTGTAAGTGAGCACTGTACTGCTTATGTTTCCAATTGAGACCGCATTACTCTGGCGAGTTTTGTATGACTCTGTTAAAATTCTGACGGTTCCAGTACATATTTGTAAGAAAAGTCTCTAGTTTTGGTAAAACTCTTAAAATACGCAATTACAGTTTCCAGAAATGATGAAAAACTTGGAAGAACCCCTTCAAATTAAAGTAAATAGATTCTTCCTACATTTCCTGCCGTTTGTAATCACAGACATTACCAGTGGAAAGCCGTGAAATGACCAGCAAACTGATAATATTTACAACTCCGGGCACTTTAGGGAGCGTTTTCACTTGAATTTGCTTTCAAATATTAGGAATTCTTGTTTATACAGCTCAAAATTTGTGTAGAAAGCCTGTGAGTGAGGTCTAAACTGCTTATGTTTCCAATTGAGACCGCATTACTCTGGCGAGTTTTGTATGACTCTGTTAAAATTCTGACGGTTCCAGTACATATTTGTAAGAAAACTCTCTAGTTGTGGTAAAACTCTTAAAATACATAATCAGAGTTTCCAGAAATGATTAAAAACTTGGAAGAACCCCTTGAAATTAAAGTCAATAGATTATTCCTACATTTCCTGCCGTTTGTAATCACAGACATTACCAGTGGAAAGCCGTGAAATGACCAGCAAACTGATAATATTTACAACTCTGGGCACTTTAGGGAGCGTTTTCACTTGAATTTGCTTTCAAATATTAGGAATTCTTGTTTATACAGCTCAAAATTTGTGTAGAAAGCCTGTAAGGGAGGACTGTACTGCTTATGTTTACAATTGAGGCCGCATTACTCTGGCGACTTTTGTATGACTCTTTTAAAATCCTGACGGTTCCAGTACATATTTGTAAGAAAGCTCTCTAGTCGTGGTATAACTCTTAAAATACGTAATTAGAGTTTCCAGAAATGATTAAAAACTTGGAAGAACCCCTTGATATTAAAGTAAATAGATTCTTCCTACATTTCCTGCCGTTTGTTATCACAGACATCACCATTGGAAAGCCTTGAAATGACCAGCAAACTGATAATATTTACAACTCCGGGCACTTTAGGGATCGTTATTAGTTGAATTTGCTTTCAAATATTAGGAATTCTTGTTTATACAGCTCAAAATTTGTGTAGAAAGCCTGTAAGGGAGGACTGTACTGCTTATGTTTACAATTGAGGCCCCATTACTCTGGCGAGTTTTGTATGACTCTGTTAAAATCCTGACGGTTCCAGTACATATTTGTAAGAAAACTCTCTAGTTGTGGTAAAACTCTTAAATACGTAATTAGAGTTTCCAGAAATGATTAAAAACTTGGAAGAACCCCTTGAAATTAAAGTAAATCGATTCTTCCTACATTTCCTGCCGTTTGTAATCACAGACATTACCAGTGGAAAGCCATGAAATGACCAGCAAACTGATAATATTTACAACTCCGGGCACTTTAGGGATCGTTATTAGTTGAATTTGCTTTCAAATATTAGGAATTCTTGTTTATACAGCTCAAAATTTGTGTAGAAAGCCTGTAAGTGAGGACTCTACTGCTTATGTTTACAATTGAGGTCCCATTACTCTGGCGACTTTTTTATGACTCTTTTAAAATCCTGACGGTTCCAGTACATATTTGTAAGAAAACTCTCTAGTTGTGGTAAAACTCTTAAAGTACGTAATTAGAGTTTCCAGAAATGATTAAAAACTTGGAAGAACCCCTTGAAATTAAAGTAAATCGATTCTTCCTACATTTCCTGCCGTTTGTAATCACAGACATTACCAGTGGAAAGCCGTGAAATGACCAGCAAACTGATAATATTTACAACTCCAGGCACTTTAGGGAGCGTTTTCACTTGAATTTGCTTTCAAATATTAGGAATTCTTGTTTATACAGCTCAAAATTTGAGCAGAAAGCCTGTAAGTGAGCACTGTACTGCTTATGTTTACAATTGAGACCGCATTATTCTGGCGAGTTTTGTATGACTCTGTTAAAATTCTGACGGTTCCAGTACATATTTGTAAGAAAAGTCTCTAGTTTTGGTAAAACTCTTAAAATACGCAATTACAGTTTCCAGAAATGATTAAAAACTTGGAAGAACCCCTTCAAATTAAAGTAAATAGATTCTTCCTACATTTCCTGCCATTTGTAATCACAGACATTACCAGTGGAATGCCGTGAAATGACCAGCAAACTGATAATATTTACAACTCCGGGCACTTTAGGGAGCGTTTTCAGTTGAATTTGCTTTCAAATATTAGGAATTCTTGTTTATACAGCTCAAAATTTGTGTAGAAAGCCTGTGAGTGAGGTCTAAACTGCGTATGTTTACAATTGAGGCCCCATGACTCTGGCGAGTTTTGTGTGACTCTGTTAAAATCCTGACGGTTCCAGTTCATATTTGTAAGAAAACTCTCTAGTTGTGGTAAAACTCTTAAAATACGTAATTAGAGTTTCCAGAAATGATTAAAAACTTGGAAGAACCCCTTGAAATTAAAGTAAATAGATTCTTCCTACATTTCCTGCCGTTTGTAATCACAGACATTACCAGTGGAAAGCCTTGAAATGACCAGCAAACTGATAATATTTACAACTCCGGGCACATTAGGGAGCGTTATCAGTTGAATTTGCTTTCAAATATTAGGAATTCTTGTTTATACAGCTCAAAATTTGTGTAGAAAGCCTGTGAGTGAGGTCTAAACTGCGTATGTTTACAATTGAGGCCCCATTACTCTGGCGAGTTTTGTATGACTCTGTTAAAATCCTGACGGTTCCAGTACATATTTGTAAGAAAACTCTCTAGTTGTGGTAAAACTCTTAAATACGTAATTAGAGTTTCCAGAAATGATTAAAAACTTGGAAGAACCCCTTGAAATTAAAGTAAATAGATTCTTCCTACATTTCCTGCCGTTTGTAATCACAGACATTAGCAGTGGAAAGCCGTGAAATGACCAGCAAAGTGACAATATTTACAACTCCGGGCACTTTAGGGAGCGTTTTCACTTGAATTTGCTTTAAAATATTAGTAATTCTTGTTTATACAGCTCAAAATGTGTAGAAAGCCTGTAAGTGAGGACTGTACTGCTCATGTTTACAATTGAGGTCCCATTACTCTGGCGACTTTTTTATGACTCTTTTAAAATCCTGACGGTTCCAGTACATATTTGTAAGAAAACTCTCTAGTTGTGGTAAAACTCTTAAATACGTAATTAGAGTTTCCAGAAATGATTAAAAACTTGGAAGAACCCCTTGAAATTAAAGTAAATCGATTCTTCCTACATTTCCTGCCGTTTGTAATCACAGACATTAGCAGTGGAAAGCCGTGAAATGACCAGCAAAGTGACAATATTTACAACTCCGGGCACTTTAGGGAGCGTTTTCACTTGAATTTGCTTTAAAATATTAGTAATTCTTGTTTATACAGCTCAAAATGTGTAGAAAGCCTGTAAGTGAGGACTGTACTGCTCATGTTTACAATTGAGGTCCCATTACTCTGGCGACTTTTTTATGACTCTTTTAAAATCCTGACGGTTCCAGTACATATTTGTAAGAAAACTCTCTAGTTGTGGTAAAACTCTTAAAGTACGTAATTAGAGTTTCCAGAAATGATTAAAAACTTGGAAGAACCCCTTGAAATTAAAGTAAATCGATTCTTCCTACATTTCCTGCCGTTTGTAATCACAGACATTACCAGTGGAAAGCCGTGAAATGACCAGCAAACTGATAATATTTACAACTCCAGGCACTTTAGGGAGCGTTTTCACTTGAATTTGCTTTCAAATATTAGGAATTCTTGTTTATACAGCTCAAAATTTGTGCAGAAAGCCTGTAAGTGAGCACTGTACTGCTTATGTTTACAATTGAGACCGCATTACTCTGGCGAGTTTTGTGTGACTCTGTTAAAATTCTGACGGTTCCAGTACATATTTGTAAGAAAAGTCTCTAGTTTTGGTAAAACTCTTAAAATACGCAATTACAGTTTCCAGAAATGATTAAAAACTTGGAAGAACCCCTTCAAATTAAAGTAAATAGATTCTTCCTACATTTCCTGCCGTTTGTAATCACAGACATCACCAGTGGAAAGCCGTGAAATGACCAGCAAACTGATAATATTTACAACTCCGGGCACTTTAGGGAGCGTTTTCAGTTGAATTTGCTTTCAAATATTAGGAATTCTTGTTTATACAGCTCAAAATTTGTGTAGAAAGCCTGTGAGTGAGGTCTAAACTGCGTATGTTTACAATTGAGGCCCCATTACTCTGGCGAGTTTTGTGTGACTGTTAAAATCCTGACGGTTCCAGTACATATTTGTAAGAAAACTCTCTAGTTGTGGTAAAACTCTTAAAATACATAATCAGAGTTTCCAGAAATGATTAAAAACTTGGAAGAACCCCTTGAAATTAAAGTCAATAGATTATTCCTACATTTCCTGCCGTTTGTAATCACAGACATTACCAGTGGAAAGCCGTGAAATGACCAGCAAACTGATAATATTTACAACTCCGGGCACTTTAGGGAGCGTTTTCACTTGAATTTGCTTTCAAGTATTAGGAATTCTTGTTTATACAGCTCAAAATTTGTGTACAAAGCCTGTAAGTGAGCACTGTACTGCTTATGTTTCCAATTGAGACCGCATTACTCTGGCGAGTTTTGTATGACTCTGTTAAAATTCTGACGGTTCCAGTACATATTTGTAAGAAAAGTCTCTAGTTTTGGTAAAACTCTTAAAATACGCAATTACAGTTTCCAGAAATGATTAAAAACTTGGAAGAACCCCTTCAAATTAAAGTAAATAGATTCTTCCTACATTTCCTGCCGTTTGTAATCACAGACATTACCAGTGGAAAGCCGTGAAATGACCAGCAAACTGATAATATTTACAACTCCGGGCACTTTAGGGAGCGTTTTCACTTGAATTTGCTTTCAAATATTAGGAATTCTTGTTTATACAGCTCAAAATTTGTGTAGAAAGCCTGTGAGTGAGGTCTAAACTGCTTATGTTTCCAATTGAGACCGCATTACTCTGGCGAGTTTTGTATGACTCTGTTAAAATTCTGACGGTTCCAGTACATATTTGTAAGAAAACTCTCTAGTTGTGGTAAAACTCTTAAAATACATAATCAGAGTTTCCAGAAATGATTAAAAACTTGGAAGAACCCCTTGAAATTAAAGTCAATAGATTATTCCTACATTTCCTGCCGTTTGTAATCACAGACATTACCAGTGGAAAGCCGTGAAATGACCAGCAAACTGATAATATTTACAACTCTGGGCACTTTAGGGAGCGTTTTCACTTGAATTTGCTTTCAAATATTAGGAATTCTTGTTTATACAGCTCAAAATTTGTGTAGAAAGCCTGTAAGGGAGGACTGTACTGCTTATGTTTACAATTGAGGCCGCATTACTCTGGCGACTTTTGTATGACTCTTTTAAAATCCTGACGGTTCCAGTACATATTTGTAAGAAAGCTCTCTAGTCGTGGTATAACTCTTAAAATACGTAATTAGAGTTTCCAGAAATGATTAAAAACTTGGAAGAACCCCTTGATATTAAAGTAAATAGATTCTTCCTACATTTCCTGCCGTTTGTTATCACAGACATCACCATTGGAAAGCCTTGAAATGACCAGCAAACTGATAATATTTACAACTCCGGGCACTTTAGGGATCGTTATTAGTTGAATTTGCTTTCAAATATTAGGAATTCTTGTTTATACAGCTCAAAATTTGTGTAGAAAGCCTGTAAGGGAGGACTGTACTGCTTATGTTTACAATTGAGGCCCCATTACTCTGGCGAGTTTTGTATGACTCTGTTAAAATCCTGACGGTTCCAGTACATATTTGTAAGAAAACTCTCTAGTTGTGGTAAAACTCTTAAATACGTAATTAGAGTTTCCAGAAATGATTAAAAACTTGGAAGAACCCCTTGAAATTAAAGTAAATCGATTCTTCCTACATTTCCTGCCGTTTGTAATCACAGACATTACCAGTGGAAAGCCATGAAATGACCAGCAAACTGATAATATTTACAACTCCGGGCACTTTAGGGAGCGTTTTCACTTGAATTTGCTTTCAAATATTAGGAAGTCTTGTTTATACAGCTCAAAATGTGTAGAAAGCCTGTAAGTGAGGACTGTACTGCTTATGTTTACAATTGAGGTCCCATTACTCTGGCGACTTTTTTATGACTCTTTTAAAATCCTGACGGTTCCAGTACATATTTGTAAGAAAACTCTCTAGTTGTGGTAAAACTCTTAAAGTACGTAATTAGAGTTTCCAGAAATGATTAAAAACTTGGAAGAACCCCTTGAAATTAAAGTAAATCGATTCTTCCTACATTTCCTGCCGTTTGTAATCACAGACATTACCAGTGGAAAGCCGTGAAATGACCAGCAAACTGATAATATTTACAACTCCAGGCACTTTAGGGAGCGTTTTCACTTGAATTTGCTTTCAAATATTAGGATTTCTTGTTTATACAGCTCAAAATTTGTGCAGAAAGCCTGTAAGTGAGCACTGTACTGCTTATGTTTACAATTGAGACCGCATTACTCTGGCGAGTTTTGTGTGACTCTGTTAAAATTCTGACGGTTCCAGTACATATTTGTAAGAAAAGTCTCTAGTTTTGGTAAAACTTTTAAAATACGCAATTACAGTTTCCAGAAATGATTAAAAACTTGGAAGAACCCCTTCAAATTAAAGTAAATAGATTCTTCCTACATTTCCTGCCGTTTGTTATCACAGACATCACCATTGGAAAGCCTTGAAATGACCAGCAAACTGATAATATTTACAACTCCGGGCACTTTAGGGAGCGTTTTCAGTTGAATTTGCTTTCACATATTAGGAATTCTTGTTTATACAGCTCAAAATTTGTGTAGAAAGCCTGTGAGTGAGGTCTAAACTGCGTATGTTTACAATTGAGGCCCCATGACTCTGGCGAGTTTTGTGTGACTCTGTTAAAATCCTGACGGTTCCAGTACATATTTGTAAGAAAACTCTCTAGTTGTGGTAAAACTCTTAAAATACGTAATTAGAGTTTCCAGAAATGATTAAAAACTTGGAAGAACCCCTTGAAATTAAAGTAAATAGATTCTTTCTACATTTCCTGCCGTTTGTAATCACAGACATTACCAGTGGAAAGCCTTGAAATGACCAGCAAACTGATAATATTTACAACTCCGGGCACATTAGGGAGCGTTATCAGTTGAATTTGCTTTCAAATATTAGGAATTCTTGTTTATACAGCTCAAAATTTGTGTAGAAAGCCTGTGAGTGAGGTCTAAACTGCGTATGTTTACAATTGAGGCCCCATTACTCTGGCGAGTTTTGTATGACTCTGTTAAAATCCTGACGGTTCCAGTACATATTTGTAAGAAAACTCTCTAGTTGTGGTAAAACTCTTAAATACGTAATTAGAGTTTCCAGAAATGATTAAAAACTTGGAAGAACCCCTTGAAATTAAAGTAAATCGATTCTTCCTACATTTCCTGCCGTTTGTAATCACAGACATTAGCAGTGGAAAGCCGTGAAATGACCAGCAAAGTGACAATATTTACAACTCCGGGCACTTTAGGGAGCGTTTTCACTTGAATTTGCTTTCAAATATTAGTAATTCTTGTTTATACAGCTCAAAATGTGTAGAAAGCCTGTAAGTGAGGACTGTACTGCTCATGTTTACAATTGAGGTCCCATTACTCTGGCGACTTTTTTATGACTCTTTTAAAATCCTGACGGTTCCAGTACATATTTGTAAGAAAACTCTCTAGTTGTGGTAAAACTCTTAAAGTACGTAATTAGAGTTTCCAGAAATGATTAAAAACTTGGAAGAACCCCTTGAAATTAAAGTAAATCGATTCTTCCTACATTTCCTGCCGTTTGTAATCACAGACATTACCAGTGGAAAGCCGTGAAATGACCAGCCAACTGATAATATTTACAACTCCGGGCACTTTAGGGAGCGTTTTCAGTTGAATTTGCTTTCAAATATTAGGAATTCTTGTTTATACAGCTCAAAATTTGTGTAGAAAGCCTGTGAGTGAGGTCTAAACTGCGTATGTTTACAATTGAGGCCCCATTACTCTGGCGAGTTTTGTGTGACTCTGTTAAAATCCTGACGGTTCCAGTACATATTTGTAAGAAAACTCTCTAGTTGTGGTAAAACTCTTAAAATACATAATCAGAGTTTCCAGAAATGATTAAAAACTTGGAAGAACCCCTTGAAATTAAAGTCAATAGATTATTCCTACATTTCCTGCCGTTTGTAATCACAGACATTACCAGTGGAAAGCCGTGAAATGACCAGCAAACTGATAATATTTACAACTCTGGGCACTTTAGGGAGCGTTTTCACTTGAATTTGCTTTCAAGTATTAGGAATTCTTGTTTATACAGCTCAAAATTTGTGTAGAAAGCCTGTAAGGGAGGACTGTACTGCTTATGTTTACAATTGAGGCCCCATTACTCTGGCGAGTTTTGTATGACTCTGTTAAAATCCTGACGGTTCCAGTACATATTTGTAAGAAAAGTCTCTAGTTTTGGTAAAACTCTTAAAATACGCAATTACAGTTTCCAGAAATGATTAAAAACTTGGAAGAACCCCTTCAAATTAAAGTAAATAGATTCTTCCTACATTTCCTGCCGTTTGTAATCACAGACATTACCAGTGGAAAGCCGTGAAATGACCAGCAAACTGATAATATTTACAACTCCGGGCACTTTAGGGAGCGTTTTCACTTGAATTTGCTTTCAAATATTAGGAATTCTTGTTTATACAGCTCAAAATTTGTGTAGAAAGCCTGTGAGTGAGGTCTAAACTGCTTATGTTTCCAATTGAGACCGCATTACTCTGGCGAGTTTTGTATGACTCTGTTAAAATTCTGACGGTTCCAGTACATATTTGTAAGAAAAGTCTCTAGTTTTGGTAAAACTCTTAAAATACGCAATTACAGTTTCCAGAAATGATTAAAAACTTGGAAGAACCCCTTCAAATTAAAGTAAATAGATTCTTCCTACATTTCCTGCCGTTTGTAATCACAGACATTACCAGTGGAAAGCCGTGAAATGACCAGCAAACTGATAATATTTACAACTCCGGGCACTTTAGGGAGCGTTTTCACTTGAATTTGCTTTCAAATATTAGGAATTCTTGTTTATACAGCTCAAAATTTGTGTAGAAAGCCTGTGAGTGAGGTCTAAACTGCGTATGTTTACAATTGAGGCCCCATTACTCTGGCGAGTTTTGTATGACTCTGTTAAAATTCTGACGGTTCCAGTACATATTTGTAAGAAAACTCTCTAGTTGTGGTAAAACTCTTAAAATACATAATCAGAGTTTCCAGAAATGATTAAAAACTTGGAAGAACCCCTTGAAATTAAAGTCAATAGATTATTCCTACATTTCCTGCCGTTTGTAATCACAGACATTACCAGTGGAAAGCCGTGAAATGACCAGCAAACTGATAATATTTACAACTCTGGGCACTTTAGGGAGCGTTTTCACTTGAATTTGCTTTCAAATATTAGGAATTCTTGTTTATACAGCTCAAAATTTGTGTAGAAAGCCTGTAAGGGAGGACTGTACTGCTTATGTTTACAATTGAGGCCGCATTACTCTGGCGACTTTTGTATGACTCTTTTAAAATCCTGACGGTTCCAGTACATATTTGTAAGAAAGCTCTCTAGTCGTGGTATAACTCTTAAAATACGTAATTAGAGTTTCCAGAAATGATTAAAAACTTGGAAGAACCCCTTGAAATTAAAGTAAATCGATTCTTCCTACATTTCCTGCCGTTTGTAATCACAGACATTACCAGTGGAAAGCCGTGAAATGACCAGCAAACTGATAATATTTACAACTCCGGGCACTTTAGGGATCGTTTTCACTTGAATTTGCTTTCAAATATTAGGAATTCTTGTTTATACAGCTCAAAATTTGTGCAGAAAGCCTGTAAGTGAGCACTGTACTGCTTATGTTTCCAATTGAGACCGCATTACTCTGGCGAGTTTTGTATGACTCTGTTAAAATTCTGACGGTTCCAGTACATATTTGTAAGAAAAGTCTCTAGTTTTGGTAAAACTCTTAAAATACGCAATTACAGTTTCCAGAAATGATTAAAAACTTGGAAGAACCCCTTCAAATTAAAGTAAATAGATTCTTCCTACATTTCCTGCCGTTTGTAATCACAGACATTACCAGTGGAAAGCCGTGAAATGACCAGCAAACTGATAATATTTACAACTCCGGGCACTTTAGGGAGCGTTTTCACTTGAATTTGCTTTCAAATATTAGGAATTCTTGTTTATACAGCTCAAAATTTGTGTAGAAAGCCTGTGAGTGAGGTCTAAACTGCTTATGTTTCCAATTGAGACCGCATTACTCTGGCGAGTTTTGTATGACTCTGTTAAAATTCTGACGGTTCCAGTACATATTTGTAAGAAAAGTCTCTAGTTTTGGTAAAACTCTTAAAATACGCAATTACAGTTTCCAGAAATGATTAAAAACTTGGAAGAACCCCTTCAAATTAAAGTAAATAGATTCTTCCTACATTTCCTGCCGTTTGTAATCACAGACATTACCAGTGGAAAGCCGTGAAATGACCAGCAAACTGATAATATTTACAACTCCGGGCACTTTAGGGAGCGTTTTCACTTGAATTTGCTTTCAAATATTAGGAATTCTTGTTTATACAGCTCAAAATTTGTGTAGAAAGCCTGTGAGTGAGGTCTAAACTGCTTATGTTTCCAATTGAGACCGCATTACTCTGGCGAGTTTTGTATGACTCTGTTAAAATTCTGACGGTTCCAGTACATATTTGTAAGAAAACTCTCTAGTTGTGGTAAAACTCTTAAAATACATAATCAGAGTTTCCAGAAATGATTAAAAACTTGGAAGAACCCCTTGAAATTAAAGTCAATAGATTATTCCTACATTTCCTGCCGTTTGTAATCACAGACATTACCAGTGGAAAGCCGTGAAATGACCAGCAAACTGATAATATTTACAACTCTGGGCACTTTAGGGAGCGTTTTCACTTGAATTTGCTTTCAAATATTAGGAATTCTTGTTTATACAGCTCAAAATTTGTGTAGAAAGCCTGTAAGGGAGGACTGTACTGCTTATGTTTACAATTGAGGCCCCATTACTCTGGCGACTTTTGTATGACTCTTTTAAAATCCTGACGGTTCCAGTACATATTTGTAAGAAAGCTCTCTAGTCGTGGTATAACTCTTAAAATACGTAATTAGAGTTTCCAGAAATGATTAAAAACTTGGAAGAACCCCTTGAAATTAAAGTAAATAGATTCTTCCTACATTTCCTGCCGTTTGTTATCACAGACATCACCAGTGGAAAGCCATGAAATGACCAGCAAACTGATAATATTTACAACTCCGGGCACTTTAGGGATCGTTATTAGTTGAATTTGCTTTCAAATATTAGGAATTCTTGTTTATACAGCTCAAAATTTGTGTAGAAAGCCTGTAAGGGAGGACTGTACTGCTTATGTTTACAATTGAGGCCCCATTACTCTGGCGAGTTTTGTATGACTCTGTTAAAATCCTGACGGTTCCAGTACATATTTGTAAGAAAACTCTCTAGTTGTGGTAAAACTCTTAAAGTACGTAATTAGAGTTTCCAGAAATGATTAAAAACTTGGAAGAACCCCTTGAAATTAAAGTAAATCGATTCTTCCTACATTTCCTGCCGTTTGTTATCACAGACATCACCAGTGGAAAGCCATGAAATGACCAGCAAACTGATAATATTTACAACTCCGGGCACTTTAGGGATCGTTATTAGTTGAATTTGCTTTCAAATATTAGGAATTCTTGTTTATACAGCTCAAAATTTGTGTAGAAAGCCTGTAAGTGAGCACTGTACTGCTTATGTTTCCAATTGAGACCGCATTACTCTGGCGAGTTTTGTATGACTCTGTTAAAATTCTGACGGTTCCAGTACATATTTGTAAGAAAAGTCTCTAGTTTTGGTAAAACTCTTAAAATACGCAATTACAGTTTCCAGAAATGATTAAAAACTTGGAAGAACCCCTTCAAATTAAAGTAAATAGATTCTTCCTACATTTCCTGCCGTTTGTAATCACAGACATTACCAGTGGAAAGCCGTGAAATGACCAGCAAACTGATAATATTTACAACTCCGGGCACTTTAGGGAGCGTTTTCACTTGAATTTGCTTTCAAATATTAGGAATTCTTGTTTATACAGCTCAAAATTTGTGTAGAAAGCCTGTGAGTGAGGTCTAAACTGCTTATGTTTCCAATTGAGACCGCATTACTCTGGCGAGTTTTGTATGACTCTGTTAAAATTCTGACGGTTCCAGTACATATTTGTAAGAAAAGTCTCTAGTTTTGGTAAAACTCTTAAAATACGCAATTACAGTTTCCAGAAATGATTAAAAACTTGGAAGAACCCCTTCAAATTAAAGTAAATAGATTCTTCCTACATTTCCTGCCGTTTGTAATCACAGACATTACCAGTGGAAAGCCGTGAAATGACCAGCAAACTGATAATATTTACAACTCCGGGCACTTTAGGGAGCGTTTTCACTTGAATTTGCTTTCAAATATTAGGAATTCTTGTTTATACAGCTCAAAATTTGTGTAGAAAGCCTGTGAGTGAGGTCTAAACTGCTTATGTTTCCAATTGAGACCGCATTACTCTGGCGAGTTTTGTATGACTCTGTTAAAATTCTGACGGTTCCAGTACATATTTGTAAGAAAACTCTCTAGTTGTGGTAAAACTCTTAAAATACATAATCAGAGTTTCCAGAAATGATTAAAAACTTGGAAGAACCCCTTGAAATTAAAGTCAATAGATTATTCCTACATTTCCTGCCGTTTGTAATCACAGACATTACCAGTGGAAAGCCGTGAAATGACCAGCAAACTGATAATATTTACAACTCTGGGCACTTTAGGGAGCGTTTTCACTTGAATTTGCTTTCAAATATTAGGAATTCTTGTTTATACAGCTCAAAATTTGTGTAGAAAGCCTGTAAGGGAGGACTGTACTGCTTATGTTTACAATTGAGGCCCCATTACTCTGGCGACTTTTGTATGACTCTTTTAAAATCCTGACGGTTCCAGTACATATTTGTAAGAAAGCTCTCTAGTCGTGGTATAACTCTTAAAATACGTAATTAGAGTTTCCAGAAATGATTAAAAACTTGGAAGAACCCCTTGAAATTAAAGTAAATAGATTCTTCCTACATTTCCTGCCGTTTGTTATCACAGACATCACCAGTGGAAAGCCATGAAATGACCAGCAAACTGATAATATTTACAACTCCGGGCACTTTAGGGATCGTTATTAGTTGAATTTGCTTTCAAATATTAGGAATTCTTGTTTATACAGCTCAAAATTTGTGTAGAAAGCCTGTAAGGGAGGACTGTACTGCTTATGTTTACAATTGAGGCCCCATTACTCTGGCGAGTTTTGTATGACTCTGTTAAAATCCTGACGGTTCCAGTACATATTTGTAAGAAAACTCTCTAGTTGTGGTAAAACTCTTAAAGTACGTAATTAGAGTTTCCAGAAATGATTAAAAACTTGGAAGAACCCCTTGAAATTAAAGTAAATCGATTCTTCCTACATTTCCTGCCGTTTGTAATCACAGACATTACCAGTGGAAAGCCGTGAAATGACCAGCAAACTGATAATATTTACAACTCCAGGCACTTTAGGGAGCGTTTTCACTTGAATTTGCTTTCAAATATTAGGATTTCTTGTTTATACAGCTCAAAATTTGTGCAGAAAGCCTGTAAGTGAGCACTGTACTGCTTATGTTTACAATTGAGACCGCATTACTCTGGCGAGTTTTGTGTGACTCTGTTAAAATTCTGACGGTTCCAGTACATATTTGTAAGAAAAGTCTCTAGTTTTGGTAAAACTCTTAAAATACGCAATTACAGTTTCCAGAAATGATTAAAAACTTGGAAGAACCCCTTCAAATTAAAGTAAATAGATTCTTCCTACATTTCCTGCCGTTTGTAATCACAGACATTACCAGTGGAAAGCCGTGAAATGACCAGCCAACTGATAATATTTACAACTCCGGGCACTTTAGGGAGCGTTTTCAGTTGAATTTGCTTTCAAATATTAGGAATTCTTGTTTATACAGCTCAAAATTTGTGTAGAAAGCCTGTGAGTGAGGTCTAAACTGCGTATGTTTACAATTGAGGCCCCATTACTCTGGCGAGTTTTGTGTGACTCTGTTAAAATCCTGACGGTTCCAGTACATATTTGTAAGAAAACTCTCTAGTTGTGGTAAAACTCTTAAAATACATAATCAGAGTTTCCAGAAATGATTAAAAACTTGGAAGAACCCCTTGAAATTAAAGTCAATAGATTATTCCTACATTTCCTGCCGTTTGTAATCACAGACATTACCAGTGGAAAGCCGTGAAATGACCAGCAAACTGATAATATTTACAACTCTGGGCACTTTAGGGAGCGTTTTCACTTGAATTTGCTTTCAAGTATTAGGAATTCTTGTTTATACAGCTCAAAATTTGTGTAGAAAGCCTGTAAGGGAGGACTGTACTGCTTATGTTTACAATTGAGGCCGCATTACTCTGGCGACTTTTGTATGACTCTTTTAAAATCCTGACGGTTCCAGTACATATTTGTAAGAAAGCTCTCTAGTCGTGGTAAAACTCTTAAAATACGTAATTAGAGTTTCCAGAAATGATTAAAAACTTGGAAGAACCCCTTGAAATTAAAGTAAATAGATTCTTCCTACATTTCCTGCCGTTTGTTATCACAGACATCACCAGTGGAAAGCCTTGAAATGACCAGCAAACTGATAATATTTACAACTCCGGGCACTTTAGGGATCGTTATTAGTTGAATTTGCTTTCAAATATTAGGAATTCTTGTTTATACAGCTCAAAATTTGTGTAGAAAGCCTGTGAGTGAGGTCTAAACTGTGTATGTTTACAATTGAGGCCCCATTACTATGGCGAGTTTTGTATGACTCTGTTAAAATCCTGACGGTTCCAGTACATATTTGTAAGAAAACTCTCTAGTTGTGGTAAAACTCTTAAATACGTAATTAGAGTTTCCAGAAATGATTAAAAACTTGGAAGAACCCCTTGAAATTAAAGTAAATCGATTCTTCCTACATTTCCTGCCGTTTGTAATCACAGACATTACCAGTGGAAAGCCGTGAAATGACCAGCAAACTGATAATATTTACAACTCCGGGCACTTTAGGGATCGTTTTCACTTGAATTTGCTTTAAAATATTAGTAATTCTTGTTTATACAGCTCAAAATGTGTAGAAAGCCTGTAAGTGAGGACTGTACTGCTCATGTTTACAATTGAGGTCCCATTACTCTGGCGACTTTTTTATGACTCTTTTAAAATCCTGACGGTTCCAGTACATATTTGTAAGAAAACTCTCTAGTTGTGGTAAAACTCTTAAAGTACGTAATTAGAGTTTCCAGAAATGATTAAAAACTTGGAAGAACCCCTTGAAATTAAAGTAAATCGATTCTTCCTACATTTCCTGCCGTTTGTAATCACAGACATTACCAGTGGAAAGCCGTGAAATGACCAGCAAACTGATAATATTTACAACTCCAGGCACTTTAGGGAGCGTTTTCACTTGAATTTGCTTTCAAATATTAGGAATTCTTGTTTATACAGCTCAAAATTTGTGCAGAAAGCCTGTAAGTGAGCACTGTACTGCTTATGTTTACAATTGAGACCGCATTACTCTGGCGAGTTTTGTGTGACTCTGTTAAAATTCTGACGGTTCCAGTACATATTTGTAAGAAAAGTCTCTAGTTTTGGTAAAACTCTTAAAATACGCAATTACAGTTTCCAGAAATGATTAAAAACTTGGAAGAACCCCTTCAAATTAAAGTAAATCGATTCTTCCTACATTTCCTGCCGTTTGTAATCACAGACATCACCAGTGGAAAGCCGTGAAATGACCAGCAAACTGATAATATTTACAACTCCGGGCACTTTAGGGAGCGTTTTCAGTTGAATTTGCTTTCAAATATTAGGAATTCTTGTTTATACAGCTCAAAATTTGTGTAGAAAGCCTGTGAGTGAGGTCTAAACTGCGTATGTTTACAATTGAGGCCCCATTACTCTGGCGAGTTTTGTGTGACTGTTAAAATCCTGACGGTTCCAGTACATATTTGTAAGAAAACTCTCTAGTTGTGGTAAAACTCTTAAAATACATAATCAGAGTTTCCAGAAATGATTAAAAACTTGGAAGAACCCCTTGAAATTAAAGTAAATCGATTCTTCCTACATTTCCTGCCGTTTGTAATCACAGACATTACCAGTGGAAAGCCGTGAAATGACCAGCAAACTGATAATATTTACAACTCCGGGCACTTTAGGGAGCGTTTTCACTTGAATTTGCTTTCAAGTATTAGGAATTCTTGTTTATACAGCTCAAAATTTGTGTACAAAGCCTGTAAGTGAGCACTGTACTGCTTATGTTTCCAATTGAGACCGCATTACTCTGGCGAGTTTTGTATGACTCTGTTAAAATTCTGACGGTTCCAGTACATATTTGTAAGAAAAGTCTCTAGTTTTGGTAAAACTCTTAAAATACGCAATTACAGTTTCCAGAAATGATTAAAAACTTGGAAGAACCCCTTCAAATTAAAGTAAATAGATTCTTCCTACATTTCCTGCCGTTTGTAATCACAGACATTACCAGTGGAAAGCCGTGAAATGACCAGCAAACTGATAATATTTACAACTCCGGGCACTTTAGGGAGCGTTTTCACTTGAATTTGCTTTCAAATATTAGGAATTCTTGTTTATACAGCTCAAAATTTGTGTAGAAAGCCTGTGAGTGAGGTCTAAACTGCTTATGTTTCCAATTGAGACCGCATTACTCTGGCGAGTTTTGTATGACTCTGTTAAAATTCTGACGGTTCCAGTACATATTTGTAAGAAAACTCTCTAGTTGTGGTAAAACTCTTAAAATACATAATCAGAGTTTCCAGAAATGATTAAAAACTTGGAAGAACCCCTTGAAATTAAAGTCAATAGATTATTCCTACATTTCCTGCCGTTTGTAATCACAGACATTACCAGTGGAAAGCCGTGAAATGACCAGCAAACTGATAATATTTACAACTCTGGGCACTTTAGGGAGCGTTTTCACTTGAATTTGCTTTCAAATATTAGGAATTCTTGTTTATACAGCTCAAAATTTGTGTAGAAAGCCTGTAAGGGAGGACTGTACTGCTTATGTTTACAATTGAGGCCGCATTACTCTGGCGACTTTTGTATGACTCTTTTAAAATCCTGACGGTTCCAGTACATATTTGTAAGAAAGCTCTCTAGTCGTGGTATAACTCTTAAAATACGTAATTAGAGTTTCCAGAAATGATTAAAAACTTGGAAGAACCCCTTGATATTAAAGTAAATAGATTCTTCCTACATTTCCTGCCGTTTGTTATCACAGACATCACCATTGGAAAGCCTTGAAATGACCAGCAAACTGATAATATTTACAACTCCGGGCACTTTAGGGATCGTTATTAGTTGAATTTGCTTTCAAATATTAGGAATTCTTGTTTATACAGCTCAAAATTTGTGTAGAAAGCCTGTAAGGGAGGACTGTACTGCTTATGTTTACAATTGAGGCCCCATTACTCTGGCGAGTTTTGTATGACTCTGTTAAAATCCTGACGGTTCCAGTACATATTTGTAAGAAAACTCTCTAGTTGTGGTAAAACTCTTAAATACGTAATTAGAGTTTCCAGAAATGATTAAAAACTTGGAAGAACCCCTTGAAATTAAAGTAAATCGATTCTTCCTACATTTCCTGCCGTTTGTAATCACAGACATTACCAGTGGAAAGCCATGAAATGACCAGCAAACTGATAATATTTACAACTCCGGGCACTTTAGGGAGCGTTTTCACTTGAATTTGCTTTCAAATATTAGTAATTCTTGTTTATACAGCTCAAAATGTGTAGAAAGCCTGTAAGTGAGGACTGTACTGCTTATGTTTACAATTGAGGTCCCATTACTCTGGCGACTTTTTTATGACTCTTTTAAAATCCTGACGGTTCCAGTACATATTTGTAAGAAAACTCTCTAGTTGTGGTAAAACTCTTAAAGTACGTAATTAGAGTTTCCAGAAATGATTAAAAACTTGGAAGAACCCCTTGAAATTAAAGTAAATCGATTCTTCCTACATTTCCTGCCGTTTGTAATCACAGACATTACCAGTGGAAAGCCGTGAAATGACCAGCAAACTGATAATATTTACAACTCCAGGCACTTTAGGGAGCGTTTTCACTTGAATTTGCTTTCAAATATTAGGATTTCTTGTTTATACAGCTCAAAATTTGTGCAGAAAGCCTGTAAGTGAGCACTGTACTGCTTATGTTTACAATTGAGACCGCATTACTCTGGCGAGTTTTGTGTGACTCTGTTAAAATTCTGACGGTTCCAGTACATATTTGTAAGAAAAGTCTCTAGTTTTGGTAAAACTCTTAAAATACGCAATTACAGTTTCCAGAAATGATTAAAAACTTGGAAGAACCCCTTCAAATTAAAGTAAATAGATTCTTCCTACATTTCCTGCCGTTTGTAATCACAGACATTACCTGTGGAAAGCCGTGAAATGACCAGCAAACTGATAATATTTACAACTCCGGGCACTTTAGGGAGCGTTTTCAGTTGAATTTGCTTTCACATATTAGGAATTCTTGTTTATACAGCTCAAAATTTGTGTAGAAAGCCTGTGAGTGAGGTCTAAACTGCGTATGTTTACAATTGAGGCCCCATGACTCTGGCGAGTTTTGTGTGACTCTGTTAAAATCCTGACGGTTCCAGTACATATTTGTAAGAAAACTCTCTAGTTGTGGTAAAACTCTTAAAATACGTAATTAGAGTTTCCAGAAATGATTAAAAACTTGGAAGAACCCCTTGAAATTAAAGTAAATAGATTCTTTCTACATTTCCTGCCGTTTGTAATCACAGACATTACCAGTGGAAAGCCTTGAAATGACCAGCAAACTGATAATATTTACAACTCCGGGCACATTAGGGAGCGTTATCAGTTGAATTTGCTTTCAAATATTAGGAATTCTTGTTTATACAGCTCAAAATTTGTGTAGAAAGCCTGTGAGTGAGGTCTAAACTGCGTATGTTTACAATTGAGGCCCCATTACTCTGGCGAGTTTTGTATGACTCTGTTAAAATCCTGACGGTTCCAGTACATATTTGTAAGAAAACTCTCTAGTTGTGGTAAAACTCTTAAATACGTAATTAGAGTTTCCAGAAATGATTAAAAACTTGGAAGAACCCCTTGAAATTAAAGTAAATCGATTCTTCCTACATTTCCTGCCGTTTGTAATCACAGACATTAGCAGTGGAAAGCCGTGAAATGACCAGCAAAGTGACAATATTTACAACTCCGGGCACTTTAGGGAGCGTTTTCACTTGAATTTGCTTTCAAATATTAGTAATTCTTGTTTATACAGCTCAAAATGTGTAGAAAGCCTGTAAGTGAGGACTGTACTGCTCATGTTTACAATTGAGGTCCCATTACTCTGGCGACTTTTTTATGACTCTTTTAAAATCCTGACGGTTCCAGTACATATTTGTAAGAAAACTCTCTAGTTGTGGTAAAACTCTTAAAGTACGTAATTAGAGTTTCCAGAAATGATTAAAAACTTGGAAGAACCCCTTGAAATTAAAGTAAATCGATTCTTCCTACATTTCCTGCCGTTTGTAATCACAGACATTACCAGTGGAAAGCCGTGAAATGACCAGCCAACTGATAATATTTACAACTCTGGGCACTTTAGGGAGCGTTTTCAGTTGAATTTGCTTTCAAATATTAGGAATTCTTGTTTATACAGCTCAAAATTTGTGCAGAAAGCCTGTAAGTGAGCACTGTACTGCTTATGTTTCCAATTGAGACCGCATTACTCTGGCGAGTTTTGTATGACTCTGTTAAAATTCTGACGGTTCCAGTACATATTTGTAAGAAAAGTCTCTAGTTTTGGTAAAACTCTTAAAATACGCAATTACAGTTTCCAGAAATGATTAAAAACTTGGAAGAACCCCTTCAAATTAAAGTAAATAGATTCTTCCTACATTTCCTGCCGTTTGTAATCACAGACATTACCAGTGGAAAGCCGTGAAATGACCAGCAAACTGATAATATTTACAACTCCGGGCACTTTAGGGAGCGTTTTCACTTGAATTTGCTTTCAAATATTAGGAATTCTTGTTTATACAGCTCAAAATTTGTGTAGAAAGCCTGTGAGTGAGGTCTAAACTGCTTATGTTTCCAATTGAGACCGCATTACTCTGGTGAGTTTTGTATGACTCTGTTAAAATTCTGACGGTTCCAGTACATATTTGTAAGAAAAGTCTCTAGTTTTGGTAAAACTCTTAAAATACGCAATTACAGTTTCCAGAAATGATTAAAAACTTGGAAGAACCCCTTCAAATTAAAGTAAATAGATTCTTCCTACATTTCCTGCCGTTTGTAATCACAGACATTACCAGTGGAAAGCCGTGAAATGACCAGCAAACTGATAATATTTACAACTCCGGGCACTTTAGGGAGCGTTTTCACTTGAATTTGCTTTCAAATATTAGGAATTCTTGTTTATACAGCTCAAAATTTGTGTAGAAAGCCTGTGAGTGAGGTCTAAACTGCTTATGTTTCCAATTGAGACCGCATTACTCTGGCGAGTTTTGTATGACTCTGTTAAAATTCTGACGGTTCCAGTACATATTTGTAAGAAAACTCTCTAGTTGTGGTAAAACTCTTAAAATACATAATCAGAGTTTCCAGAAATGATTAAAAACTTGGAAGAACCCCTTGAAATTAAAGTCAATAGATTATTCCTACATTTCCTGCCGTTTGTAATCACAGACATTACCAGTGGAAAGCCGTGAAATGACCAGCAAACTGATAATATTTACAACTCTGGGCACTTTAGGGAGCGTTTTCACTTGAATTTGCTTTCAAATATTAGGAATTCTTGTTTATACAGCTCAAAATTTGTGTAGAAAGCCTGTAAGGGAGGACTGTACTGCTTATGTTTACAATTGAGGCCGCATTACTCTGGCGACTTTTGTATGACTCTTTTAAAATCCTGACGGTTCCAGTACATATTTGTAAGAAAGCTCTCTAGTCGTGGTATAACTCTTAAAATACGTAATTAGAGTTTCCAGAAATGATTAAAAACTTGGAAGAACCCCTTGAAATTAAAGTAAATAGATTCTTCCTACATTTCCTGCCGTTTGTTATCACAGACATCACCAGTGGAAAGCCATGAAATGACCAGCAAACTGATAATATTTACAACTCCGGGCACTTTAGGGATCGTTATTAGTTGAATTTGCTTTCAAATATTAGGAATTCTTGTTTATACAGCTCAAAATTTGTGTAGAAAGCCTGTAAGGGAGGACTGTACTGCTTATGTTTACAATTGAGGCCCCATTACTCTGGCGAGTTTTGTATGACTCTGTTAAAATCCTGACGGTTCCAGTACATATTTGTAAGAAAACTCTCTAGTTGTGGTAAAACTCTTAAAGTACGTAATTAGAGTTTCCAGAAATGATTAAAAACTTGGAAGAACCCCTTGAAATTAAAGTAAATCGATTCTTCCTACATTTCCTGCCGTTTGTAATCACAGACATTACCAGTGGAAAGCCGTGAAATGACCAGCAAACTGATAATATTTACAACTCCAGGCACTTTAGGGAGCGTTTTCACTTGAATTTGCTTTCAAATATTAGGATTTCTTGTTTATACAGCTCAAAATTTGTGCAGAAAGCCTGTAAGTGAGCACTGTACTGCTTATGTTTACAATTGAGACCGCATTACTCTGGCGAGTTTTGTGTGACTCTGTTAAAATTCTGACGGTTCCAGTACATATTTGTAAGAAAAGTCTCTAGTTTTGGTAAAACTCTTAAAATACGCAATTACAGTTTCCAGAAATGATTAAAAACTTGGAAGAACCCCTTCAAATTAAAGCAAATAGATTCTTCCTACATTTCCTGCCGTTTGTAATCACAGACATTACCAGTGGAAAGCCGTGAAATGACCAGCCAACTGATAATATTTACAACTCCGGGCACTTTAGGGAGCGTTTTCAGTTGAATTTGCTTTCAAATATTAGGAATTCTTGTTTATACAGCTCAAAATTTGTGTAGAAAGCCTGTGAGTGAGGTCTAAACTGCGTATGTTTACAATTGAGGCCCCATTACTCTGGCGAGTTTTGTGTGACTCTGTTAAAATCCTGACGGTTCCAGTACATATTTGTAAGAAAACTCTCTAGTTGTGGTAAAACTCTTAAAATACATAATCAGAGTTTCCAGAAATGATTAAAAACTTGGAAGAACCCCTTGAAATTAAAGTCAATAGATTATTCCTACATTTCCTGCCGTTTGTAATCACAGACATTACCAGTGGAAAGCCGTGAAATGACCAGCAAACTGATAATATTTACAACTCTGGGCACTTTAGGGAGCGTTTTCACTTGAATTTGCTTTCAAGTATTAGGAATTCTTGTTTATACAGCTCAAAATTTGTGTAGAAAGCCTGTAAGGGAGGACTGTACTGCTTATGTTTACAATTGAGGCCGCATTACTCTGGCGACTTTTGTATGACTCTTTTAAAATCCTGACGGTTCCAGTACATATTTGTAAGAAAGCTCTCTAGTCGTGGTAAAACTCTTAAAATACGTAATTAGAGTTTCCAGAAATGATTAAAAACTTGGAAGAACCCCTTGAAATTAAAGTAAATAGATTCTTCCTACATTTCCTGCCGTTTGTTATCACAGACATCACCAGTGGAAAGCCTTGAAATGACCAGCAAACTGATAATATTTACAACTCCGGGCACTTTAGGGATCGTTATTAGTTGAATTTGCTTTCAAATATTAGGAATTCTTGTTTATACAGCTCAAAATTTGTGTAGAAAGCCTGTGAGTGAGGTCTAAACTGTGTATGTTTACAATTGAGGCCCCATTACTATGGCGAGTTTTGTATGACTCTGTTAAAATCCTGACGGTTCCAGTACATATTTGTAAGAAAACTCTCTAGTTGTGGTAAAACTCTTAAATACGTAATTAGAGTTTCCAGAAATGATTAAAAACTTGGAAGAACCCCTTGAAATTAAAGTAAATCGATTCTTCCTACATTTCCTGCCGTTTGTAATCACAGACATTACCAGTGGAAAGCCGTGAAATGACCAGCAAACTGATAATATTTACAACTCCGGGCACTTTAGGGATCGTTTTCACTTGAATTTGCTTTAAAATATTAGTAATTCTTGTTTATACAGCTCAAAATGTGTAGAAAGCCTGTAAGTGAGGACTGTACTGCTCATGTTTACAATTGAGGTCCCATTACTCTGGCGACTTTTTTATGACTCTTTTAAAATCCTGACGGTTCCAGTACATATTTGTAAGAAAACTCTCTAGTTGTGGTAAAACTCTTAAAGTACGTAATTAGAGTTTCCAGAAATGATTAAAAACTTGGAAGAACCCCTTGAAATTAAAGTAAATCGATTCTTCCTACATTTCCTGCCGTTTGTAATCACAGACATTACCAGTGGAAAGCCGTGAAATGACCAGCAAACTGATAATATTTACAACTCCAGGCACTTTAGGGAGCGTTTTCACTTGAATTTGCTTTCAAATATTAGGAATTCTTGTTTATACAGCTCAAAATTTGTGCAGAAAGCCTGTAAGTGAGCACTGTACTGCTTATGTTTACAATTGAGACCGCATTACTCTGGCGAGTTTTGTGTGACTCTGTTAAAATTCTGACGGTTCCAGTACATATTTGTAAGAAAAGTCTCTAGTTTTGGTAAAACTCTTAAAATACGCAATTACAGTTTCCAGAAATGATTAAAAACTTGGAAGAACCCCTTCAAATTAAAGTAAATAGATTCTTCCTACATTTCCTGCCGTTTGTAATCACAGACATCACCAGTGGAAAGCCGTGAAATGACCAGCAAACTGATAATATTTACAACTCCGGGCACTTTAGGGAGCGTTTTCAGTTGAATTTGCTTTCAAATATTAGGAATTCTTGTTTATACAGCTCAAAATTTGTGTAGAAAGCCTGTGAGTGAGGTCTAAACTGCGTATGTTTACAATTGAGGCCCCATTACTCTGGCGAGTTTTGTGTGACTGTTAAAATCCTGACGGTTCCAGTACATATTTGTAAGAAAACTCTCTAGTTGTGGTAAAACTCTTAAAATACATAATCAGAGTTTCCAGAAATGATTAAAAACTTGGAAGAACCCCTTGAAATTAAAGTCAATAGATTATTCCTACATTTCCTGCCGTTTGTAATCACAGACATTACCAGTGGAAAGCCGTGAAATGACCAGCAAACTGATAATATTTACAACTCCGGGCACTTTAGGGAGCGTTTTCACTTGAATTTGCTTTCAAGTATTAGGAATTCTTGTTTATACAGCTCAAAATTTGTGTACAAAGCCTGTAAGTGAGCACTGTACTGCTTATGTTTCCAATTGAGACCGCATTACTCTGGCGAGTTTTGTATGACTCTGTTAAAATTCTGACGGTTCCAGTACATATTTGTAAGAAAAGTCTCTAGTTTTGGTAAAACTCTTAAAATACGCAATTACAGTTTCCAGAAATGATTAAAAACTTGGAAGAACCCCTTCAAATTAAAGTAAATAGATTCTTCCTACATTTCCTGCCGTTTGTAATCACAGACATTACCAGTGGAAAGCCGTGAAATGACCAGCAAACTGATAATATTTACAACTCCGGGCACTTTAGGGAGCGTTTTCACTTGAATTTGCTTTCAAATATTAGGAATTCTTGTTTATACAGCTCAAAATTTGTGTAGAAAGCCTGTGAGTGAGGTCTAAACTGCTTATGTTTCCAATTGAGACCGCATTACTCTGGCGACTTTTGTATGACTCTGTTAAAATTCTGACGGTTCCAGTACATATTTGTAAGAAAACTCTCTAGTTGTGGTAAAACTCTTAAAATACATAATCAGAGTTTCCAGAAATGATTAAAAACTTGGAAGAACCCCTTGAAATTAAAGTCAATAGATTATTCCTACATTTCCTGCCGTTTGTAATCACAGACATTACCAGTGGAAAGCCGTGAAATGACCAGCAAACTGATAATATTTACAACTCTGGGCACTTTAGGGAGCGTTTTCACTTGAATTTGCTTTCAAATATTAGGAATTCTTGTTTATACAGCTCAAAATTTGTGTAGAAAGCCTGTAAGGGAGGACTGTACTGCTTATGTTTACAATTGAGGCCGCATTACTCTGGCGACTTTTGTATGACTCTTTTAAAATCCTGACGGTTCCAGTACATATTTGTAAGAAAGCTCTCTAGTCGTGGTATAACTCTTAAAATACGTAATTAGAGTTTCCAGAAATGATTAAAAACTTGGAAGAACCCCTTGATATTAAAGTAAATAGATTCTTCCTACATTTCCTGCCGTTTGTTATCACAGACATCACCATTGGAAAGCCTTGAAATGACCAGCAAACTGATAATATTTACAACTCCGGGCACTTTAGGGATCGTTATTAGTTGAATTTGCTTTCAAATATTAGGAATTCTTGTTTATACAGCTCAAAATTTGTGTAGAAAGCCTGTAAGGGAGGACTGTACTGCTTATGTTTACAATTGAGGCCCCATTACTCTGGCGAGTTTTGTATGACTCTGTTAAAATCCTGACGGTTCCAGTACATATTTGTAAGAAAACTCTCTAGTTGTGGTAAAACTCTTAAATACGTAATTAGAGTTTCCAGAAATGATTAAAAACTTGGAAGAACCCCTTGAAATTAAAGTAAATCGATTCTTCCTACATTTCCTGCCGTTTGTAATCACAGACATTACCAGTGGAAAGCCATGAAATGACCAGCAAACTGATAATATTTACAACTCCGGGCACTTTAGGGAGCGTTTTCACTTGAATTTGCTTTCAAATATTAGTAATTCTTGTTTATACAGCTCAAAATGTGTAGAAAGCCTGTAAGTGAGGACTGTACTGCTTATGTTTACAATTGAGGTCCCATTACTCTGGCGACTTTTTTATGACTCTTTTAAAATCCTGACGGTTCCAGTACATATTTGTAAGAAAACTCTCTAGTTGTGGTAAAACTCTTAAAGTACGTAATTAGAGTTTCCAGAAATGATTAAAAACTTGGAAGAACCCCTTGAAATTAAAGTAAATCGATTCTTCCTACATTTCCTGCCGTTTGTAATCACAGACATTACCAGTGGAAAGCCGTGAAATGACCAGCAAACTGATAATATTTACAACTCCAGGCACTTTAGGGAGCGTTTTCACTTGAATTTGCTTTCAAATATTAGGATTTCTTGTTTATACAGCTCAAAATTTGTGCAGAAAGCCTGTAAGTGAGCACTGTACTGCTTATGTTTACAATTGAGACCGCATTACTCTGGCGAGTTTTGTGTGACTCTGTTAAAATTCTGACGGTTCCAGTACATATTTGTAAGAAAAGTCTCTAGTTTTGGTAAAACTCTTAAAATACGCAATTACAGTTTCCAGAAATGATTAAAAACTTGGAAGAACCCCTTCAAATTAAAGTAAATAGATTCTTCCTACATTTCCTGCCGTTTGTAATCACAGACATTACCTGTGGAAAGCCGTGAAATGACCAGCAAACTGATAATATTTACAACTCCGGGCACTTTAGGGAGCGTTTTCAGTTGAATTTGCTTTCACATATTAGGAATTCTTGTTTATACAGCTCAAAATTTGTGTAGAAAGCCTGTGAGTGAGGTCTAAACTGCGTATGTTTACAATTGAGGCCCCATGACTCTGGCGAGTTTTGTGTGACTCTGTTAAAATCCTGACGGTTCCAGTACATATTTGTAAGAAAACTCTCTAGTTGTGGTAAAACTCTTAAAATACGTAATTAGAGTTTCCAGAAATGATTAAAAACTTGGAAGAACCCCTTGAAATTAAAGTAAATAGATTCTTTCTACATTTCCTGCCGTTTGTAATCACAGACATTACCAGTGGAAAGCCTTGAAATGACCAGCAAACTGATAATATTTACAACTCCGGGCACATTAGGGAGCGTTATCAGTTGAATTTGCTTTCAAATATTAGGAATTCTTGTTTATACAGCTCAAAATTTGTGTAGAAAGCCTGTGAGTGAGGTCTAAACTGCGTATGTTTACAATTGAGGCCCCATTACTCTGGCGAGTTTTGTATGACTCTGTTAAAATCCTGACGGTTCCAGTACATATTTGTAAGAAAACTCTCTAGTTGTGGTAAAACTCTTAAATACGTAATTAGAGTTTCCAGAAATGATTAAAAACTTGGAAGAACCCCTTGAAATTAAAGTAAATCGATTCTTCCTACATTTCCTGCCGTTTGTAATCACAGACATTAGCAGTGGAAAGCCGTGAAATGACCAGCAAAGTGACAATATTTACAACTCCGGGCACTTTAGGGAGCGTTTTCACTTGAATTTGCTTTCAAATATTAGTAATTCTTGTTTATACAGCTCAAAATGTGTAGAAAGCCTGTAAGTGAGGACTGTACTGCTCATGTTTACAATTGAGGTCCCATTACTCTGGCGACTTTTTTATGACTCTTTTAAAATCCTGACGGTTCCAGTACATATTTGTAAGAAAACTCTCTAGTTGTGGTAAAACTCTTAAAGTACGTAATTAGAGTTTCCAGAAATGATTAAAAACTTGGAAGAACCCCTTGAAATTAAAGTAAATCAATTCTTCCTACATTTCCTGCCGTTTGTAATCACAGACATTACCAGTGGAAAGCCGTGAAATGACCAGCCAACTGATAATATTTACAACTCCGGGCACTTTAGGGAGCGTTTTCAGTTGAATTTGCTTTCAAATATTAGGAATTCTTGTTTATACAGCTCAAAATTTGTGTAGAAAGCCTGTGAGTGAGGTCTAAACTGCGTATGTTTACAATTGAGGCCCCATTACTCTGGCGAGTTTTGTGTGACTCTGTTAAAATCCTGACGGTTCCAGTACATATTTGTAAGAAAACTCTCTAGTTGTGGTAAAACTCTTAAAATACATAATCAGAGTTTCCAGAAATGATTAAAAACTTGGAAGAACCCCTTGAAATTAAAGTCAATAGATTATTCCTACATTTCCTGCCGTTTGTAATCACAGACATTACCAGTGGAAAGCCGTGAAATGACCAGCAAACTGATAATATTTACAACTCTGGGCACTTTAGGGAGCGTTTTCACTTGAATTTGCTTTCAAGCATTAGGAATTCTTGTTTATACAGCTCAAAATTTGTGTAGAAAGCCTGTAAGGGAGGACTGTACTGCTTATGTTTACAATTGAGGCCGCATTACTCTGGCGACTTTTGTATGACTCTTTTAAAATCCTGACGGTTCCAGTACATATTTGTAAGAAAAGTCTCTAGTTTTGGTAAAACTCTTAAAATACGCAATTACAGTTTCCAGAAATGATTAAAAACTTGGAAGAACCCCTTCAAATTAAAGTAAATAGATTCTTCCTACATTTCCTGCCGTTTGTAATCACAGACATTACCAGTGGAAAGCCGTGAAATGACCAGCAAACTGATAATATTTACAACTCCGGGCACTTTAGGGAGCGTTTTCACTTGAATTTGCTTTCAAATATTAGGAATTCTTGTTTATACAGCTCAAAATTTGTGTAGAAAGCCTGTGAGTGAGGTCTAAACTGCTTATGTTTCCAATTGAGACCGCATTACTCTGGCGAGTTTTGTATGACTCTGTTAAAATTCTGACGGTTCCAGTACATATTTGTAAGAAAAGTCTCTAGTTTTGGTAAAACTCTTAAAATACGCAATTACAGTTTCCAGAAATGATTAAAAACTTGGAAGAACCCCTTCAAATTAAAGTAAATAGATTCTTCCTACATTTCCTGCCGTTTGTAATCACAGACATTACCAGTGGAAAGCCGTGAAATGACCAGCAAACTGATAATATTTACAACTCCGGGCACTTTAGGGAGCGTTTTCACTTGAATTTGCTTTCAAATATTAGGAATTCTTGTTTATACAGCTCAAAATTTGTGTAGAAAGCCTGTGAGTGAGGTCTAAACTGCTTATGTTTCCAATTGAGACCGCATTACTCTGGCGAGTTTTGTATGACTCTGTTAAAATTCTGACGGTTCCAGTACATATTTGTAAGAAAACTCTCTAGTTGTGGTAAAACTCTTAAAATACATAATCAGAGTTTCCAGAAATGATTAAAAACTTGGAAGAACCCCTTGAAATTAAAGTCAATAGATTATTCCTACATTTCCTGCCGTTTGTAATCACAGACATTACCAGTGGAAAGCCGTGAAATGACCAGCAAACTGATAATATTTACAACTCTGGGCACTTTAGGGAGCGTTTTCACTTGAATTTGCTTTCAAATATTAGGAATTCTTGTTTATACAGCTCAAAATTTGTGTAGAAAGCCTGTAAGGGAGGACTGTACTGCTTATGTTTACAATTGAGGCCGCATTACTCTGGCGACTTTTGTATGACTCTTTTAAAATCCTGACGGTTCCAGTACATATTTGTAAGAAAGCTCTCTAGTCGTGGTATAACTCTTAAAATACGTAATTAGAGTTTCCAGAAATGATTAAAAACTTGGAAGAACCCCTTGAAATTAAAGTAAATCGATTCTTCCTACATTTCCTGCCGTTTGTAATCACAGACATTACCAGTGGAAAGCCGTGAAATGACCAGCAAACTGATAATATTTACAACTCCGGGCACTTTAGGGATCGTTTTCACTTGAATTTGCTTTCAAATATTAGGAATTCTTGTTTATACAGCTCAAAATTTGTGCAGAAAGCCTGTAAGTGAGCACTGTACTGCTTATGTTTCCAATTGAGACCGCATTACTCTGGCGAGTTTTGTATGACTCTGTTAAAATTCTGACGGTTCCAGTACATATTTGTAAGAAAAGTCTCTAGTTTTGGTAAAACTCTTAAAATACGCAATTACAGTTTCCAGAAATGATTAAAAACTTGGAAGAACCCCTTCAAATTAAAGTAAATAGATTCTTCCTACATTTCCTGCCGTTTGTAATCACAGACATTACCAGTGGAAAGCCGTGAAATGACCAGCAAACTGATAATATTTACAACTCCGGGCACTTTAGGGAGCGTTTTCACTTGAATTTGCTTTCAAATATTAGGAATTCTTGTTTATACAGCTCAAAATTTGTGTAGAAAGCCTGTGAGTGAGGTCTAAACTGCTTATGTTTCCAATTGAGACCGCATTACTCTGGCGAGTTTTGTATGACTCTGTTAAAATTCTGACGGTTCCAGTACATATTTGTAAGAAAAGTCTCTAGTTTTGGTAAAACTCTTAAAATACGCAATTACAGTTTCCAGAAATGATTAAAAACTTGGAAGAACCCCTTCAAATTAAAGTAAATAGATTCTTCCTACATTTCCTGCCGTTTGTAATCACAGACATTACCAGTGGAAAGCCGTGAAATGACCAGCAAACTGATAATATTTACAACTCCGGGCACTTTAGGGAGCGTTTTCACTTGAATTTGCTTTCAAATATTAGGAATTCTTGTTTATACAGCTCAAAATTTGTGTAGAAAGCCTGTGAGTGAGGTCTAAACTGCTTATGTTTCCAATTGAGACCGCATTACTCTGGCGAGTTTTGTATGACTCTGTTAAAATTCTGACGGTTCCAGTACATATTTGTAAGAAAACTCTCTAGTTGTGGTAAAACTCTTAAAATACATAATCAGAGTTTCCAGAAATGATTAAAAACTTGGAAGAACCCCTTGAAATTAAAGTCAATAGATTATTCCTACATTTCCTGCCGTTTGTAATCACAGACATTACCAGTGGAAAGCCGTGAAATGACCAGCAAACTGATAATATTTACAACTCTGGGCACTTTAGGGAGCGTTTTCACTTGAATTTGCTTTCAAATATTAGGAATTCTTGTTTATACAGCTCAAAATTTGTGTAGAAAGCCTGTAAGGGAGGACTGTACTGCTTATGTTTACAATTGAGGCCGCATTACTCTGGCGACTTTTGTATGACTCTTTTAAAATCCTGACGGTTCCAGTACATATTTGTAAGAAAGCTCTCTAGTCGTGGTATAACTCTTAAAATACGTAATTAGAGTTTCCAGAAATGATTAAAAACTTGGAAGAACCCCTTGAAATTAAAGTAAATAGATTCTTCCTACATTTCCTGCCGTTTGTTATCACAGACATCACCAGTGGAAAGCCATGAAATGACCAGCAAACTGATAATATTTACAACTCCGGGCACTTTAGGGATCGTTATTAGTTGAATTTGCTTTCAAATATTAGGAATTCTTGTTTATACAGCTCAAAATTTGTGTAGAAAGCCTGTAAGGGAGGACTGTACTGCTTATGTTTACAATTGAGGCCCCATTACTCTGGCGAGTTTTGTATGACTCTGTTAAAATCCTGACGGTTCCAGTACATATTTGTAAGAAAACTCTCTAGTTGTGGTAAAACTCTTAAAGTACGTAATTAGAGTTTCCAGAAATGATTAAAAACTTGGAAGAACCCCTTGAAATTAAAGTAAATCGATTCTTCCTACATTTCCTGCCGTTTGTAATCACAGACATTACCAGTGGAAAGCCGTGAAATGACCAGCAAACTGATAATATTTACAACTCCAGGCACTTTAGGGAGCGTTTTCACTTGAATTTGCTTTCAAATATTAGGATTTCTTGTTTATACAGCTCAAAATTTGTGCAGAAAGCCTGTAAGTGAGCACTGTACTGCTTATGTTTACAATTGAGACCGCATTACTCTGGCGAGTTTTGTGTGACTCTGTTAAAATTCTGACGGTTCCAGTACATATTTGTAAGAAAAGTCTCTAGTTTTGGTAAAACTCTTAAAATACGCAATTACAGTTTCCAGAAATGATTAAAAACTTGGAAGAACCCCTTCAAATTAAAGTAAATAGATTCTTCCTACATTTCCTGCCGTTTGTAATCACAGACATTACCAGTGGAAAGCCGTGAAATGACCAGCCAACTGATAATATTTACAACTCCGGGCACTTTAGGGAGCGTTTTCACTTGAATTTGCTTTCAAATATTAGGAATTCTTGTTTATACAGCTCAAAATTTGTGTAGAAAGCCTGTGAGTGAGGTCTAAACTGCTTATGTTTCCAATTGAGACCGCATTACTCTGGCGAGTTTTGTATGACTCTGTTAAAATTCTGACGGTTCCAGTACATATTTGTAAGAAAACTCTCTAGTTGTGGTAAAACTCTTAAAATACATAATCAGAGTTTCCAGAAATGATTAAAAACTTGGAAGAACCCCTTGAAATTAAAGTCAATAGATTATTCCTACATTTCCTGCCGTTTGTAATCACAGACATTACCAGTGGAAAGCCGTGAAATGACCAGCAAACTGATAATATTTACAACTCTGGGCACTTTAGGGAGCGTTTTCACTTGAATTTGCTTTCAAATATTAGGAATTCTTGTTTATACAGCTCAAAATTTGTGTAGAAAGCCTGTAAGGGAGGACTGTACTGCTTATGTTTACAATTGAGGCCGCATTACTCTGGCGACTTTTGTATGACTCTTTTAAAATCCTGACGGTTCCAGTACATATTTGTAAGAAAGCTCTCTAGTCGTGGTATAACTCTTAAAATACGTAATTAGAGTTTCCAGAAATGATTAAAAACTTGGAAGAACCCCTTGAAATTAAAGTAAATAGATTCTTCCTACATTTCCTGCCGTTTGTTATCACAGACATCACCAGTGGAAAGCCATGAAATGACCAGCAAACTGATAATATTTACAACTCCGGGCACTTTAGGGATCGTTATTAGTTGAATTTGCTTTCAAATATTAGGAATTCTTGTTTATACAGCTCAAAATTTGTGTAGAAAGCCTGTGAGTGAGGTCTAAACTGTGTATGTTTACAATTGAGGCCCCATTACTATGGCGAGTTTTGTATGACTCTGTTAAAATCCTGACGGTTCCAGTACATATTTGTAAGAAAACTCTCTAGTTGTGGTAAAACTCTTAAATACGTAATTAGAGTTTCCAGAAATGATTAAAAACTTGGAAGAACCCCTTGAAATTAAAGTAAATCGATTCTTCCTACATTTCCTGCCGTTTGTAATCACAGACATTACCAGTGGAAAGCCGTGAAATGACCAGCAAACTGATAATATTTACAACTCCGGGCACTTTAGGGATCGTTTTCACTTGAATTTGCTTTCAAATATTAGGAATTCTTGTTTATACAGCTCAAAATTTGTGCAGAAAGCCTGTAAGTAAGCACTGTACTGCTTATGTTTCCAATTGAGACCGCATTACTCTGGCGAGTTTTGTATGACTCTGTTAAAATTCTGACGGTTCCAGTACATATTTGTAAGAAAACTCTCTAGTTGTGGTAAAACTCTTAAAATACATAATCAGAGTTTCCAGAAATGATTAAAAACTTGGAAGAACCCCTTGAAATTAAAGTCAATAGATTATTCCTACATTTCCTGCCGTTTGTAATCACAGACATTACCAGTGGAAAGCCGTGAAATGACCAGCAAACTGATAATATTTACAACTCTGGGCACTTTAGGGAGCGTTTTCACTTGAATTTGCTTTCAAATATTAGGAATTCTTGTTTATACAGCTCAAAATTTGTGTAGAAAGCCTGTAAGGGAGGACTGTACTGCTTATGTTTACAATTGAGGCCGCATTACTCTGGCGACTTTTGTATGACTCTTTTAAAATCCTGACGGTTCCAGTACATATTTGTAAGAAAGCTCTCTAGTCGTGGTATAACTCTTAAAATACGTAATTAGAGTTTCCAGAAATGATTAAAAACTTGGAAGAACCCCTTGAAATTAAAGTAAATAGATTCTTCCTACATTTCCTGCCGTTTGTTATCACAGACATCACCAGTGGAAAGCCTTGAAATGACCAGCAAACTGATAATATTTACAACTCCGGGCACTTTAGGGATCGTTATTAGTTGAATTTGCTTTCAAATATTAGGAATTCTTGTTTATACAGCTCAAAATTTGTGTAGAAAGCCTGTAAGGGAGGACTGTACTGCTTATGTTTACAATTGAGGCCCCATTACTCTGGCGAGTTTTGTATGACTCTGTTAAAATCCTGACGGTTCCAGTACATATTTGTAAGAAAACTCTCTAGTTGTGGTAAAACTCTTAAAGTACGTAATTAGAGTTTCCAGAAATGATTAAAAACTTGGAAGAACCCCTTGAAATTAAAGTAAATCGATTCTTCCTACATTTCCTGCCGTTTGTAATCACAGACATTACCAGTGGAAAGCCGTGAAATGACCAGCAAACTGATAATATTTACAACTCCAGGCACTTTAGGGAGCGTTTTCACTTGAATTTGCTTTCAAATATTAGGATTTCTTGTTTATACAGCTCAAAATTTGTGCAGAAAGCCTGTAAGTGAGCACTGTACTGCTTATGTTTACAATTGAGACCGCATTACTCTGGCGAGTTTTGTGTGACTCTGTTAAAATTCTGACGGTTCCAGTACTTATTTGTAAGAAAAGTCTCTAGTTTTGGTAAAACTCTTAAAATACGCAATTACAGTTTCCAGAAATGATTAAAAACTTGGAAGAACCCCTTCAAATTAAAGTAAATAGATTCTTCCTACATTTCCTGCCGTTTGTAATCACAGACATTACCAGTGGAAAGCCGTGAAATGACCAGCAAACTGATAATATTTACAACTCCGGGCACTTTAGGGAGCGTTTTCAGTTGAATTTGCTTTCAAATATTAGGAATTCTTGTTTATACAGCTCAAAATTTGTGTAGAAAGCCTGTGAGTGAGGTCTAAACTGCGTATGTTTACAATTGAGGCCCCATTACTCTGGCGAGTTTTGTGTGACTCTGTTAAAATCCTGACGGTTCCAGTACATATTTGTAAGAAAACTCTCTAGTTGTGGTAAAACTCTTAAAATACATAATCAGAGCTTCCAGAAATGATTAAAAACTTGGAAGAACCCCTTGAAATTAAAGTCAATAGATTATTCCTACATTTCCTGCCGTTTGTAATCACAGACATTACCAGTGGAAAGCCGTGAAATGACCAGCAAACTGATAATATTTACAACTCTGGGCACTTTAGGGAGCGTTTTCACTTGAATTTGCTTTCAAGTATTAGGAATTCTTGTTTATACAGCTCAAAATTTGTGTAGAAAGCCTGTAAGTGAGGACTGTACTGCTTATGTTTACAATTGAGGCCGCATTACTCTGGCGACTTTTGTATGACTCTTTTAAAATCCTGACGGTTCCAGTACATATTTGTAAGAAAGCTCTCTAGTCGTGGTAAAACCTTTAAAATACGTAATTAGAGTTTCCAGAAATGATTAAAAACTTGGAAGAACCCCTTGAAATTAAAGTAAATAGATTCTTCCTACATTTCCTGCCGTTTGTTATCACAGACATCACCAGTGGAAAGCCTTGAAATGACCAGCAAACTGATAATATTTACAACTCCGGGCACTTTAGGGATCGTTATTAGTTGAATTTGCTTTCAAATATTAGGAATTCTTGTTTATACAGCTCAAAATTTGTGTAGAAAGCCTGTAAGGGAGGACTGTACTGCTTATGTTTACAATTGAGGCCCCATTACTCTGGCGAGTTTTGTATGACTCTGTTAAAATCCTGACGGTTCCAGTACATATTTGTAAGAAAACTCTCTAGTTGTGGTAAAACTCTTAAAGTACGTAATTAGAGTTTCCAGAAATGATTAAAAACTTGGAAGAACCCCTTGAAATTAAAGTAAATCGATTCTTCCTACATTTCCTGCCGTTTGTAATCACAGACATTACCAGTGGAAAGCCGTGAAATGACCAGCAAACTGATAATATTTACAACTCCAGGCACTTTAGGGAGCGTTTTCACTTGAATTTGCTTTCAAATATTAGGATTTCTTGTTTATACAGCTCAAAATTTGTGCAGAAAGCCTGTAAGTGAGCACTGTACTGCTTATGTTTACAATTGAGACCGCATTACTCTGGCGAGTTTTGTGTGACTCTGTTAAAATTCTGACGGTTCCAGTACATATTTGTAAGAAAAGTCTCTAGTTTTGGTAAAACTCTTAAAATACGCAATTACAGTTTCCAGAAATGATTAAAAACTTGGAAGAACCCCTTCAAATTAAAGTAAATAGATTCTTCCTACATTTCCTGCCGTTTGTAATCACAGACATTACCAGTGGAAAGCCGTGAAATGACCAGCCAACTGATAATATTTACAACTCCGGGCACTTTAGGGAGCGTTTTCACTTGAATTTGCTTTCAAATATTAGGAATTCTTGTTTATACAGCTCAAAATTTGTGTAGAAAGCCTGTGAGTGAGGTCTAAACTGCTTATGTTTCCAATTGAGACCGCATTACTCTGGCGAGTTTTGTATGACTCTGTTAAAATTCTGACGGTTCCAGTACATATTTGTAAGAAAACTCTCTAGTTGTGGTAAAACTCTTAAAATACATAATCAGAGTTTCCAGAAATGATTAAAAACTTGGAAGAACCCCTTGAAATTAAAGTCAATAGATTATTCCTACATTTCCTGCCGTTTGTAATCACAGACATTACCAGTGGAAAGCCGTGAAATGACCAGCAAACTGATAATATTTACAACTCTGGGCACTTTAGGGAGCGTTTTCACTTGAATTTGCTTTCAAATATTAGGAATTCTTGTTTATACAGCTCAAAATTTGTGTAGAAAGCCTGTAAGGGAGGACTGTACTGCTTATGTTTACAATTGAGGCCGCATTACTCTGGCGACTTTTGTATGACTCTTTTAAAATCCTGACGGTTCCAGTACATATTTGTAAGAAAGCTCTCTAGTCGTGGTATAACTCTTAAAATACGTAATTAGAGTTTCCAGAAATGATTAAAAACTTGGAAGAACCCCTTGAAATTAAAGTAAATAGATTCTTCCTACATTTCCTGCCGTTTGTTATCACAGACATCACCAGTGGAAAGCCATGAAATGACCAGCAAACTGATAATATTTACAACTCCGGGCACTTTAGGGATCGTTATTAGTTGAATTTGCTTTCAAATATTAGGAATTCTTGTTTATACAGCTCAAAATTTGTGTAGAAAGCCTGTGAGTGAGGTCTAAACTGTGTATGTTTACAATTGAGGCCCCATTACTATGGCGAGTTTTGTATGACTCTGTTAAAATCCTGACGGTTCCAGTACATATTTGTAAGAAAACTCTCTAGTTGTGGTAAAACTCTTAAATACGTAATTAGAGTTTCCAGAAATGATTAAAAACTTGGAAGAACCCCTTGAAATTAAAGTAAATCGATTCTTCCTACATTTCCTGCCGTTTGTAATCACAGACATTACCAGTGGAAAGCCGTGAAATGACCAGCAAACTGATAATATTTACAACTCCGGGCACTTTAGGGATCGTTTTCACTTGAATTTGCTTTCAAATATTAGGAATTCTTGTTTATACAGCTCAAAATTTGTGCAGAAAGCCTGTAAGTAAGCACTGTACTGCTTATGTTTCCAATTGAGACCGCATTACTCTGGCGAGTTTTGTATGACTCTGTTAAAATTCTGACGGTTCCAGTACATATTTGTAAGAAAACTCTCTAGTTGTGGTAAAACTCTTAAAATACATAATCAGAGTTTCCAGAAATGATTAAAAACTTGGAAGAACCCCTTGAAATTAAAGTCAATAGATTATTCCTACATTTCCTGCCGTTTGTAATCACAGACATTACCAGTGGAAAGCCGTGAAATGACCAGCAAACTGATAATATTTACAACTCTGGGCACTTTAGGGAGCGTTTTCACTTGAATTTGCTTTCAAATATTAGGAATTCTTGTTTATACAGCTCAAAATTTGTGTAGAAAGCCTGTAAGGGAGGACTGTACTGCTTATGTTTACAATTGAGGCCGCATTACTCTGGCGACTTTTGTATGACTCTTTTAAAATCCTGACGGTTCCAGTACATATTTGTAAGAAAGCTCTCTAGTCGTGGTATAACTCTTAAAATACGTAATTAGAGTTTCCAGAAATGATTAAAAACTTGGAAGAACCCCTTGAAATTAAAGTAAATAGATTCTTCCTACATTTCCTGCCGTTTGTTATCACAGACATCACCAGTGGAAAGCCTTGAAATGACCAGCAAACTGATAATATTTACAACTCCGGGCACTTTAGGGATCGTTATTAGTTGAATTTGCTTTCAAATATTAGGAATTCTTGTTTATACAGCTCAAAATTTGTGTAGAAAGCCTGTAAGGGAGGACTGTACTGCTTATGTTTACAATTGAGGCCCCATTACTCTGGCGAGTTTTGTATGACTCTGTTAAAATCCTGACGGTTCCAGTACATATTTGTAAGAAAACTCTCTAGTTGTGGTAAAACTCTTAAAGTACGTAATTAGAGTTTCCAGAAATGATTAAAAACTTGGAAGAACCCCTTGAAATTAAAGTAAATCGATTCTTCCTACATTTCCTGCCGTTTGTAATCACAGACATTACCAGTGGAAAGCCGTGAAATGACCAGCAAACTGATAATATTTACAACTCCAGGCACTTTAGGGAGCGTTTTCACTTGAATTTGCTTTCAAATATTAGGATTTCTTGTTTATACAGCTCAAAATTTGTGCAGAAAGCCTGTAAGTGAGCACTGTACTGCTTATGTTTACAATTGAGACCGCATTACTCTGGCGAGTTTTGTGTGACTCTGTTAAAATTCTGACGGTTCCAGTACTTATTTGTAAGAAAAGTCTCTAGTTTTGGTAAAACTCTTAAAATACGCAATTACAGTTTCCAGAAATGATTAAAAACTTGGAAGAACCCCTTCAAATTAAAGTAAATAGATTCTTCCTACATTTCCTGCCGTTTGTAATCACAGACATTACCAGTGGAAAGCCGTGAAATGACCAGCAAACTGATAATATTTACAACTCCGGGCACTTTAGGGAGCGTTTTCAGTTGAATTTGCTTTCAAATATTAGGAATTCTTGTTTATACAGCTCAAAATTTGTGTAGAAAGCCTGTGAGTGAGGTCTAAACTGCGTATGTTTACAATTGAGGCCCCATTACTCTGGCGAGTTTTGTGTGACTCTGTTAAAATCCTGACGGTTCCAGTACATATTTGTAAGAAAACTCTCTAGTTGTGGTAAAACTCTTAAAATACATAATCAGAGCTTCCAGAAATGATTAAAAACTTGGAAGAACCCCTTGAAATTAAAGTCAATAGATTATTCCTACATTTCCTGCCGTTTGTAATCACAGACATTACCAGTGGAAAGCCGTGAAATGACCAGCAAACTGATAATATTTACAACTCTGGGCACTTTAGGGAGCGTTTTCACTTGAATTTGCTTTCAAGTATTAGGAATTCTTGTTTATACAGCTCAAAATTTGTGTAGAAAGCCTGTAAGTGAGGACTGTACTGCTTATGTTTACAATTGAGGCCGCATTACTCTGGCGACTTTTGTATGACTCTTTTAAAATCCTGACGGTTCCAGTACATATTTGTAAGAAAGCTCTCTAGTCGTGGTAAAACCTTTAAAATACGTAATTAGAGTTTCCAGAAATGATTAAAAACTTGGAAGAACCCCTTGAAATTAAAGTAAATAGATTCTTCCTACATTTCCTGCCGTTTGTTATCACAGACATCACCAGTGGAAAGCCTTGAAATGACCAGCAAACTGATAATATTTACAACTCCGGGCACTTTAGGGATCGTTATTAGTTGAATTTGCTTTCAAATATTAGGAATTCTTGTTTATACAGCTCAAAATTTGTGTAGAAAGCCTGTAAGGGAGGACTGTACTGCTTATGTTTACAATTGAGGCCCCATTACTCTGGCGAGTTTTGTATGACTCTGTTAAAATCCTGACGGTTCCAGTACATATTTGTAAGAAAACTCTCTAGTTGTGGTAAAACTCTTAAAGTACGTAATTAGAGTTTCCAGAAATGATTAAAAACTTGGAAGAACCCCTTGAAATTAAAGTAAATCGATTCTTCCTACATTTCCTGCCGTTTGTAATCACAGACATTACCAGTGGAAAGCCGTGAAATGACCAGCAAACTGATAATATTTACAACTCCAGGCACTTTAGGGAGCGTTTTCACTTGAATTTGCTTTCAAATATTAGGATTTCTTGTTTATACAGCTCAAAATTTGTGCAGAAAGCCTGTAAGTGAGCACTGTACTGCTTATGTTTACAATTGAGACCGCATTACTCTGGCGAGTTTTGTGTGACTCTGTTAAAATTCTGACGGTTCCAGTACTTATTTGTAAGAAAAGTCTCTAGTTTTGGTAAAACTCTTAAAATACGCAATTACAGTTTCCAGAAATGATTAAAAACTTGGAAGAACCCCTTCAAATTAAAGTAAATAGATTCTTCCTACATTTCCTGCCGTTTGTAATCACAGACATTACCAGTGGAAAGCCGTGAAATGACCAGCAAACTGATAATATTTACAACTCCGGGCACTTTAGGGAGCGTTTTCAGTTGAATTTGCTTTCAAATATTAGGAATTCTTGTTTATACAGCTCAAAATTTGTGTAGAAAGCCTGTGAGTGAGGTCTAAACTGCGTATGTTTACAATTGAGGCCCCATTACTCTGGCGAGTTTTGTGTGACTCTGTTAAAATCCTGACGGTTCCAGTACATATTTGTAAGAAAACTCTCTAGTTGTGGTAAAACTCTTAAAATACATAATCAGAGTTTCCAGAAATGATTAAAAACTTGGAAGAACCCCTTGAAATTAAAGTCAATAGATTATTCCTACATTTCCTGCCGTTTGTAATCACAGACATTACCAGTGGAAAGCCGTGAAATGACCAGCAAACTGATAATATTTACAACTCTGGGCACTTTAGGGAGCGTTTTCACTTGAATTTGCTTTCAAGTATTAGGAATTCTTGTTTATACAGCTCAAAATTTGTGTAGAAAGCCTGTAAGTGAGGACTGTACTGCTTATGTTTACAATTGAGGCCGCATTACTCTGGCGACTTTTGTATGACTCTTTTAAAATCCAGACGGTTCCAGTACATATTTGTAAGAAAGCTCTCTAGTCGTGGTATAACTCTTAAAATACGTAATTAGAGTTTCCAGAAATGATTAAAAACTTGGAAGAACCCCTTGAAATTAAAGTAAATAGATTCTTCCTACATTTCCTGCCGTTTGTTATCACAGACATCACCAGTGGAAAGCCTTGAAATGACCAGCAAACTGATAATATTTACAACTCCGGGCACTTTAGGGATCGTTATTAGTTGAATTTGCTTTCAAATATTAGGAATTCTTGTTTATACAGCTCAAAATTTGTGTAGAAAGCCTGTAAGGGAGGACTGTACTGCTTATGTTTACAATTGAGGCCCCATTACTCTGGCGAGTTTTGTATGACTCTGTTAAAATCCTGACGGTTCCAGTACATATTTGTAAGAAAACTCTCTAGTTGTGGTAAAACTCTTAAATACGTAATTAGAGTTCCCAGAAATGATTAAAAACTTGGAAGAACCCCTTGAAATTAAAGTAAATCGATTCTTCCTACATTTCCTGCCATTTGTAATCACAGACATTACCAGTGGAAAGCCATGAAATGACCAGCAAACTGATAATATTTACAACTCCGGGCACTTTAGGGAGCGTTTTCACTTGAATTTGCTTTCAAATATTAGTAATTCTTGTTTATACAGCTCAAAATGTGTAGAAAGCCTGTAAGTGAGGACTGTACTGCTTATGTTTACAATTGAGGTCCCATTACTCTGGCGACTTTTTTATGACTCTTTTAAAATCCTGACGGTTCCAGTACATATTTGTAAGAAAACTCTCTAGTTGTGGTAAAACTCTTAAAGTACGTAATTAGAGTTTCCAGAAATGATTAAAAACTTGGAAGAACCCCTTGAAATTAAAGTAAATAGATTCTTCCTACATTTCCTGCCGTTTGTAATCACAGACATTACCAGTGGAAAGCCGTGAAATGACCAGCAAACTGATAATATTTACAACTCCAGGCACTTTAGGGAGCGTTTTCACTTGAATTTGCTTTCAAATATTAGGAATTCTTGTTTATACAGCTCAAAATTTGTGCAGAAAGCCTGTAAGTGAGCACTGTACTGCTTATGTTTCCAATTGAGACCGCATTACTCTGGCGAGTTTTGTATGACTCTGTTAAAATTCTGACGGTTCCAGTACATATTTGTAAGAAAAGTCTCTAGTTTTGGTAAAACTCTTAAAATACGCAATTACAGTTTCCAGAAATGATTAAAAACTTGGAAGAACCCCTTCAAATTAAAGTAAATAGATTCTTCCTACATTTCCTGCCGTTTGTAATCACAGACATTACCAGTGGAAAGCCGTGAAATGACCAGCAAACTGATAATATTTACAACTCCGGGCACTTTAGGGAGCGTTTTCACTTGAATTTGCTTTCAAATATTAGGAATTCTTGTTTATACAGCTCAAAATTTGTGTAGAAAGCCTGTGAGTGAGGTCTAAACTGCGTATGTTTACAATTGAGGCCCCATGACTCTGGCGAGTTTTGTGTGACTCTGTTAAAATCCTGACGGTTCCAGTACATATTTGTAAGAAAACTCTCTAGTTGTGGTAAAACTCTTAAAATACATAATCAGAGTTTCCAGAAATGATTAAAAACTTGGAAGAACCCCTTGAAATTAAAGTCAATAGATTATTCCTACATTTCCTGCCATTTGTAATCACAGACATTACAAGTGGAAAGCCGTGAAATGACCAGCAAACTGATAATATTTACAACTCTGGGCACTTTAGGGAGCGTTTTCACTTGAATTTGCTTTCAAATATTAGGAATTCTTGTTTATACAGCTCAAAATTTGTGTAGAAAGCCTGTAAGGGAGGACTGTACTGCTTATGTTTACAATTGAGGCCGCATTACTCTGGCGACTTTTGTATGACTCTTTTAAAATCCTGACGGTTCCAGTACATATTTTTAAGAAAGCTCTCTAGTCATGGTAAAACTCTTAAAATACGTAATTAGAGTTTCCAGAAATGATTAAAAACTTGGAAGAACCCCTTGAAATTAAAGTAAATAGATTCTTCCTACATTTCCTGCCGTTCGTTATCACAGACATTACCAGTGGAAAGCCGTGAAATGACCAGCAAACTGATAATATTTACAACTCCGGGCACTTTAGGGAGCGTTTTCAGTTGAATTTGCTTTCAAATATTAGGAATTCTTGTTTATACAGCTCAAAATTTGTGTAGAAAGCCTGTGAGTGAGGTCTAAACTGCGTATGTTTACAATTGAGGCCCCATTACTCTGGCGAGTTTTGTGTGACTCTGTTAAAATCCTGACGGTTCCAGTACATATTTGTAAGAAAACTGTCTAGTTGTGGTAAAACTCTTAAAATACATAATCAGAGCTTCCAGAAATGATTAAAAACTTGGAAGAACCCCTTGAAATTAAAGTCAATAGATTATTCCTACATTTCCTGCCGTTTGTAATCACAGACATTACCAGTGGAAAGCCGTGAAATGACCAGCAAACTGATAATATTTACAACTCTGGGCACTTTAGGGAGCATTTTCACTTGAATTTGCTTTCAAGTATTAGGAATTCTTGTTTATACAGCTCAAAATTTGTGTAGAAAGCCTGTAAGGGAGGACTGTACTGCTTATGTTTACAATTGAGGCCGCATTACTCTGGCGACTTTTGTATGACTCTTTTAAAATCCTGACGGTTCCAGTACATATTTGTAAGAAAGCTCTCTAGTCGTGGTAAAACTCTTAAAATACGTAATTAGAGTTTCCAGAAATGATTAAAAACTTGGAAGAACCCCTTGAAATTAAAGTAAATAGATTCTTCCTACATTTCCTGCCGTTTGTTATCACAGACATCACCAGTGGAAAGCCTTGAAATGACCAGCAAACTGATAATATTTACAACTCCGGGCACTTTAGGGATCGTTATTAGTTGAATTTGCTTTCAAATATTAGGAATTCTTGTTTATACAGCTCAAAATTTGTGTAGAAAGCCTGTGAGTGAGGTCTAAACTGTGTATGTTTACAATTGAGGCCCCATTACTATGGCGAGTTTTGTATGACTCTGTTAAAATCCTGACGGTTCCAGTACATATTTGTAAGAAAACTCTCTAGTTGTGGTAAAACTCTTAAATACGTAATTAGAGTTTCCAGAAATGATTAAAAACTTGGAAGAACCCCTTGAAATTAAAGTAAATCGATTCTTCCTACATTTCCTGCCGTTTGTAATCACAGACATTACCAGTGGAAAGCCGTGGAATGACCAGCAAACTGCTAATATTTACAACTCCGGGCACTTTAGGGAGCGTTTTCACTTGAATTTGCTTTCAAATATTAGTAATTCTTGTTTATACAGCTCAAAATGTGTAGAAAGCCTGTAAGTGAGGACTGTACTGCTTATGTTTACAATTGAGGTCCCATTACTCTGGCGACTTTTTTATAACTCTTTTAAAATCCTGACGGTTCCAGTACATATTTGTAAGAAAACTCTCTAGTTGTGGTAAAACTCTTAAAATACATAATCAGAGTTTCCAGAAATGATTAAAAACTTGGAAGAACCCCTTGAAATTAAAGTAAATCGATTCTTCCTACATTTCCTGCCATTTGTAATCACAGACATTACCAGTGGAAAGCCGTGAAATGACCAGCAAACTGATAATATTTACAACTCCAGGCACTTTAGGGAGCGTTTTCACTTGAATTTGCTTTCAAATATTAGGAATTCTTGTTTATACAGCTCAAAATTTGTGTAGAAAGCCTGTGAGTGAGGTCTAAACTGCGTATGTTTACAATTGAGGCCCCATTACTCTGGCGAGTTTTGTGTGACTCTGTTAAAATCCTGAAGGTTCCAGTACATATTTGTAAGAAAGCTCTCTAGTCGTGGTAAAACTCTTAAAATACGTAATTAGAGTTTCCAGAAATGATTAAAAACTTGGAAGAACCCCTTGAAATTAAAGTAAATAGATTCTTCCTACATTTCCTGCCGTTTGTTATCACAGACATCACCAGTGGAAAGCCTTGAAATGACCAGCAAACTGATAATATTTACAACTCCAGGCACTTTAGGGAGCGTTTTCACTTGAATTTGCTTTCAAATATTAGGAATTCTTGTTTATACAGCTCAAAATTTGTGTAGAAAGCCTGTAAGGGAGGACTGTACTGCTTATGTTTACAATTGAGGCCCCATTACTCTGGCGAGTTTTGTATGACTCTGTTAAAATCCTGACGGTTCCAGTACATATTTGTAAGAAAACTCTCTAGTTGTGGTAAAACTCTTAAAGTACGTAATTAGAGTTTCCAGAAATGATTAAAAACTTGGAAGAACCCCTTGAAATTAAAGTAAATCGATTCTTCCTACATTTCCTGCCGTTTGTAATCACAGACATTACCAGTGGAAAGCCGTGAAATGACCAGCAAACTGATAATATTTACAACTCCAGGCACTTTAGGGAGCGTTTTCACTTGAATTTGCTTTCAAATATTAGGATTTCTTGTTTATACAGCTCAAAATTTGTGCAGAAAGCCTGTAAGTGAGCACTGTACTGCTTATGTTTACAATTGAGACCGCATTACTCTGGCGAGTTTTGTGTGACTCTGTTAAAATTCTGACGGTTCCAGTACTTATTTGTAAGAAAAGTCTCTAGTTTTGGTAAAACTCTTAAAATACGCAATTACAGTTTCCAGAAATGATTAAAAACTTGGAAGAACCCCTTCAAATTAAAGTAAATAGATTCTTCCTACATTTCCTGCCGTTTGTAATCACAGACATTACCAGTGGAAAGCCGTGAAATGACCAGCAAACTGATAATATTTACAACTCCGGGCACTTTAGGGAGCGTTTTCAGTTGAATTTGCTTTCAAATATTAGGAATTCTTGTTTATACAGCTCAAAATTTGTGTAGAAAGCCTGTGAGTGAGGTCTAAACTGCGTATGTTTACAATTGAGGCCCCATTACTCTGGCGAGTTTTGTGTGACTCTGTTAAAATCCTGACGGTTCCAGTACATATTTGTAAGAAAACTCTCTAGTTGTGGTAAAACTCTTAAAATACATAATCAGAGTTTCCAGAAATGATTAAAAACTTGGAAGAACCCCTTGAAATTAAAGTCAATAGATTATTCCTACATTTCCTGCCGTTTGTAATCACAGACATTACCAGTGGAAAGCCGTGAAATGACCAGCAAACTGATAATATTTACAACTCTGGGCACTTTAGGGAGCGTTTTCACTTGAATTTGCTTTCAAGTATTAGGAATTCTTGTTTATACAGCTCAAAATTTGTGTAGAAAGCCTGTAAGTGAGGACTGTACTGCTTATGTTTACAATTGAGGCCGCATTACTCTGGCGACTTTTGTATGACTCTTTTAAAATCCTGACGGTTCCAGTACATATTTGTAAGAAAGCTCTCTAGTCGTGGTAAAACTCTTAAAATACGTAATTAGAGTTTCCAGAAATGATTAAAAACTTGGAAGAACCCCTTGAAATTAAAGTAAATAGATTCTTCCTACATTTCCTGCCGTTTGTTATCACAGACATCACCAGTGGAAAGCCTTGAAATGACCAGCAAACTGATAATATTTACAACTCCGGGCACTTTAGGGATCGTTATTAGTTGAATTTGCTTTCAAATATTAGGAATTCTTGTTTATACAGCTCAAAATTTGTGTAGAAAGCCTGTGAGTGAGGTCTAAACTGTGTATGTTTACAATTGAGGCCCCATTACTATGGCGAGTTTTGTATGACTCTGTTAAAATCCTGACGGTTCCAGTACATATTTGTAAGAAAACTCTCTAGTTGTGGTAAAACTCTTAAATACGTAATTAGAGTTTCCAGAAATGATTAAAAACTTGGAAGAACCCCTTGAAATTAAAGTAAATCGATTCTTCCTACATTTCCTGCCGTTTGTAATCACAGACATTACCAGTGGAAAGCCGTGAAATGACCAGCAAACTGATAATATTTACAACTCTGGGCACTTTAGGGAGCGTTTTCACTTGAATTTGCTTTCAAATATTAGGAATTCTTGTTTATACAGCTCAAAATTTGTGTAGAAAGCCTGTAAGGGAGGACTGTACTGCTTATGTTTACAATTGAGGCCGCATTACTCTGGCGACTTTTGTATGACTCTTTTAAAATCCAGACGGTTCCAGTACATATTTGTAAGAAAGCTCTCTAGTCGTGGTATAACTCTTAAAATACGTAATTAGAGTTTCCAGAAATGATTAAAAACTTGGAAGAACCCCTTGAAATTAAAGTAAATAGATTCTTCCTACATTTCCTGCCGTTTGTTATCACAGACATCACCAGTGGAAAGCCTTGAAATGACCAGCAAACTGATAATATTTACAACTCCGGGCACTTTAGGGATCGTTATTAGTTGAATTTGCTTTCAAATATTAGGAATTCTTGTTTATACAGCTCAAAATTTGTGTAGAAAGCCTGTAAGGGAGGACTGTACTGCTTATGTTTACAATTGAGGCCCCATTACTCTGGCGAGTTTTGTATGACTCTGTTAAAATCCTGACGGTTCCAGTACATATTTGTAAGAAAACTCTCTAGTTGTGGTAAAACTCTTAAATACGTAATTAGAGTTCCCAGAAATGATTAAAAACTTGGAAGAACCCCTTGAAATTAAAGTAAATCGATTCTTCCTACATTTCCTGCCGTTTGTAATCACAGACATTACCAGTGGAAAGCCATGAAATGACCAGCAAACTGATAATATTTACAACTCCGGGCACTTTAGGGAGCGTTTTCACTTGAATTTGCTTTCAAATATTAGTAATTCTTGTTTATACAGCTCAAAATGTGTAGAAAGCCTGTAAGTGAGGACTGTACTGCTTATGTTTACAATTGAGGTCCCATTACTCTGGCGACTTTTTTATGACTCTTTTAAAATCCTGACGGTTCCAGTACATATTTGTAAGAAAACTCTCTAGTTGTGGTAAAACTCTTAAAGTACGTAATTAGAGTTTCCAGAAATGATTAAAAACTTGGAAGAACCCCTTGAAATTAAAGTAAATAGATTCTTCCTACATTTCCTGCCGTTTGTAATCACAGACATTACCAGTGGAAAGCCGTGAAATGACCAGCAAACTGATAATATTTACAACTCCAGGCACTTTAGGGAGCGTTTTCACTTGAATTTGCTTTCAAATATTAGGAATTCTTGTTTATACAGCTCAAAATTTGTGCAGAAAGCCTGTAAGTGAGCACTGTACTGCTTATGTTTCCAATTGAGACCGCATTACTCTGGCGAGTTTTGTATGACTCTGTTAAAATTCTGACGGTTCCAGTACATATTTGTAAGAAAAGTCTCTAGTTTTGGTAAAACTCTTAAAATACGCAATTACAGTTTCCAGAAATGATTAAAAACTTGGAAGAACCCCTTCAAATTAAAGTAAATAGATTCTTCCTACATTTCCTGCCGTTTGTAATCACAGACATTACCAGTGGAAAGCCGTGAAATGACCAGCAAACTGATAATATTTACAACTCCGGGCACTTTAGGGAGCGTTTTCACTTGAATTTGCTTTCAAATATTAGGAATTCTTGTTTATACAGCTCAAAATTTGTGTAGAAAGCCTGTGAGTGAGGTCTAAACTGCGTATGTTTACAATTGAGGCCCCATGACTCTGGCGAGTTTTGTGTGACTCTGTTAAAATCCTGACGGTTCCAGTACATATTTGTAAGAAAACTCTCTAGTTGTGGTAAAACTCTTAAAATACATAATCAGAGTTTCCAGAAATGATTAAAAACTTGGAAGAACCCCTTGAAATTAAAGTCAATAGATTATTCCTACATTTCCTGCCATTTGTAATCACAGACATTACAAGTGGAAAGCCGTGAAATGACCAGCAAACTGATAATATTTACAACTCTGGGCACTTTAGGGAGCGTTTTCACTTGAATTTGCTTTCAAATATTAGGAATTCTTGTTTATACAGCTCAAAATTTGTGTAGAAAGCCTGTAAGGGAGGACTGTACTGCTTATGTTTACAATTGAGGCCGCATTACTCTGGCGACTTTTGTATGACTCTTTTAAAATCCTGACGGTTCGAGTACATATTTTTAAGAAAGCTCTCTAGTCATGGTAAAACTCTTAAAATACGTAATTAGAGTTTCCAGAAATGATTAAAAACTTGGAAGAACCCCTTGAAATTAAAGTAAATAGATTCTTCCTACATTTCCTGCCGTTCGTTATCACAGACATTACCAGTGGAAAGCCGTGAAATGACCAGCAAACTGATAATATTTACAACTCCGGGCACTTTAGGGAGCGTTTTCAGTTGAATTTGCTTTCAAATATTAGGAATTCTTGTTTATACAGCTCAAAATTTGTGTAGAAAGCCTGTGAGTGAGGTCTAAACTGCGTATGTTTACAATTGAGGCCCCATTACTCTGGCGACTTTTGTGTGACTCTGTTAAAATCCTGACGGTTCCAGTACATATTTGTAAGAAAACTGTCTAGTTGTGGTAAAACTCTTAAAATACATAATCAGAGCTTCCAGAAATGATTAAAAACTTGGAAGAACCCCTTGAAATTAAAGTCAATAGATTATTCCTACATTTCCTGCCGTTTGTAATCACAGACATTACCAGTGGAAAGCCGTGAAATGACCAGCAAACTGATAATATTTACAACTCTGGGCACTTTAGGGAGCGTTTTCACTTGAATTTGCTTTCAAGTATTAGGAATTCTTGTTTATACAGCTCAAAATTTGTGTAGAAAGCCTGTAAGGGAGGACTGTACTGCTTATGTTTACAATTGAGGCCGCATTACTCTGGCGACTTTTGTATGACTCTTTTAAAATCCTGACGGTTCCAGTACATATTTGTAAGAAAGCTCTCTAGTCGTGGTAAAACTCTTAAAATACGTAATTAGAGTTTCCAGAAATGATTAAAAACTTGGAAGAACCCCTTGAAATTAAAGTAAATAGATTCTTCCTACATTTCCTGCCGTTTGTTATCACAGACATCACCAGTGGAAAGCCTTGAAATGACCAGCAAACTGATAATATTTACAACTCCGGGCACTTTAGGGATCGTTATTAGTTGAATTTGCTTTCAAATATTAGGAATTCTTGTTTATACAGCTCAAAATTTGTGTAGAAAGCCTGTGAGTGAGGTCTAAACTGTGTATGTTTACAATTGAGGCCCCATTACTATGGCGAGTTTTGTATGACTCTGTTAAAATCCTGACGGTTCCAGTACATATTTGTAAGAAAAGTCTCTAGTTGTGGTAAAACTCTTAAATACGTAATTAGAGTTTCCAGAAATGATTAAAAACTTGGAAGAACCCCTTGAAATTAAAGTAAATCGATTCTTCCTACATTTCCTGCCGTTTGTAATCACAGACATTACCAGTGGAAAGCCGTGAAATGACCAGCAAACTGATAATATTTACAACTCCGGGCACTTTAGGGAGCGTTTTCACTTGAATTTGCTTTCAAATATTAGTAATTCTTGTTTATACAGCTCAAAATGTGTAGAAAGCCTGTAAGTGAGGACTGTACTGCTTATGTTTACAATTGAGGTCCCATTACTCTGGCGACTTTTTTATAACTCTTTTAAAATCCTGACGGTTCCAGTACATATTTGTAAGAAAACTCTCTAGTTGTGGTAAAACTCTTAAAGTACGTAATTAGAGTTTCCAGAAATGATTAAAAACTTGGAAGAACCCCTTGAAATTAAAGTAAATCGATTCTTCCTACATTTCCTGCCATTTGTAATCACAGACATTACCAGTGGAAAGCCGTGAAATGACCAGCAAACTGATAATATTTACAACTCCAGGCACTTTAGGGAGCGTTTTCACTTGAATTTGCTTTCAAATATTAGGAATTCTTGTTTATACAGCTCAAAATTTGTGTAGAAAGCCTGTGAGTGAGGTCTAAACTGCGTATGTTTACAATTGAGGCCCCATTACTCTGGCGAGTTTTGTGTGACTCTGTTAAAATCCTGAAGGTTCCAGTACATATTTGTAAGAAAGCTCTCTAGTCGTGGTAAAACTCTTAAAATACGTAATTAGAGTTTCCAGAAATGATTAAAAACTTGGAAGAACCCCTTGAAATTAAAGTAAATAGATTCTTCCTACATTTCCTGCCGTTTGTTATCACAGACATCACCAGTGGAAAGCCTTGAAATGACCAGCAAACTGATAATATTTACAACTCCAGGCACTTTAGGGAGCGTTTTCACTTGAATTTGCTTTCAAATATTAGGAATTCTTGTTTATACAGCTCAAAATTTGTGTAGAAAGCCTGTAAGGGAGGACTGTACTGTTTATGTTTACAATTGAGGCCCCATTACTCTGGCGAGTTTTGTATGACTGTTAAAATCCTGACGGTTCCAGTACATATTTGTAAGAAAACTCTCTAGTTGTGGTAAAACTCTTAAATACGTAATTAGAGTTTCCAGAAATGATTAAAAACTTGGAAGAACCCCTTGAAATTAAAGTAAATCGATTCTTCCTACATTTCCTGCCGTTTGTAATCACAGACATTACCAGTGGAAAGCCATGAAATGACCAGCAAACTGATAATATTTACAACTCCGGGCACTTTAGGGAGCGTTTTCACTTGAATTTGCTTTCAAATATTAGTAATTCTTGTTTATACAGCTCAAAATGTGTAGAAAGCCTGTAAGTGAGGACTGTACTGCTTATGTTTACAATTGAGGTCCCATTACTCTGGCGACTTTTTTATGACTCTTTTAAAATCCTGACGGTTCCAGTACATATTTGTAAGAAAACTCTCTAGTTGTGGTAAAACTCTTAAAGTACGTAATTAGAGTTTCCAGAAATGATTAAAAACTTGGAAGAACCCCTTGAAATTAAAGTAAATCGATTCTTCCTACATTTCCTGCCGTTTGTAATCACAGACATTACCAGTGGAAAGCCGTGAAATGACCAGCATTCTGATAATATTTACAACTCCAGGCACTTTAGGGAGCGTTTTCAGTTGAATTTGCTTTCAAATATTAGGATTTCTTGTTTATACAGCTCAAAATTTGTGCAGAAAGCCTGTAAGTGAGCACTGTACTGCTTATGTTTACAATTGAGACCGCATTACTCTGGCGAGTTTTGTGTGACTCTGTTAAAATTCTGACGGTTCCAGTACATATTTGTAAGAAAAGTCTCTAGTTTTGGTAAAACTCTTAAAATACGCAATTACAGTTTCCAGAAATGATTAAAAACTTGGAAGAACCCCTTCAAATTAAAGTAAATAGATTCTTCCTACATTTCCTGCCGTTTGTAATCACAGACATTACCAGTGGAAAGCCGTGAAATGACCAGCAAACTGATAATATTTACAACTCCGGGCACTTTAGGGAGCGTTTTCAGTTGAATTTGCTTTCAAATATTAGGAATTCTTGTTTATACAGCTCAAAATTTGTGTAGAAAGCCTGTGAGTGAGGTCTAAACTGCGTATGTTTACAATTGAGGCCCCATTACTCTGGCGAGTTTTGTGTGACTCTGTTAAAATCCTGACGGTTCCAGTACATATTTGTAAGAAAACTCTCTAGTTGTGGTAAAACTCTTAAAATACATAATCAGAGTTTCCAGAAATGATTAAAAACTTGGAAGAACCCCTTGAAATTAAAGTCAATAGATTATTCCTACATTTCCTGCCGTTTGTAATCACAGACATTACCAGTGGAAAGCCGTGAAATGACCAGCAAACTGATAATATTTACAACTCTGGGCACTTTAGGGAGCGTTTTCACTTGAATTTGCTTTCAAGTATTAGGAATTCTTGTTTATACAGCTCAAAATTTGTGTAGAAAGCCTGTAAGTGAGGACTGTACTGCTTATGTTTACAATTGAGGCCGCATTACTCTGGCGACTTTTGTATGACTCTTTTAAAATCCTGACGGTTCCAGTACATATTTGTAAGAAAGCTCTCTAGTCGTGGTAAAACTCTTAAAATACGTAATTAGAGTTTCCAGAAATGATAAAAAACTTGGAAGAACCCCTTGAAATTAAAGTAAATAGATTCTTCCTACATTTCCTGCCGTTTGTTATCACAGACATCACCAGTGGAAAGCCTTGAAATGACCAGCAAACTGATAATATTTACAACTCCGGGCACTTTAGGGATCGTTATTAGTTGAATTTGCTTTCAAATATTAGGAATTCTTGTTTATACAGCTCAAAATTTGTGTAGAAAGCCTGTGAGTGAGGTCTAAACTGTGTATGTTTACAATTGAGGCCCCATTACTATGGCGACTTTTGTATGACTCTTTTAAAATCCTGACGGTTCCAGTACATATTTGTAAGAAAGCTCTCTAGTCGTGGTAAAACTCTTAAAATACGTAATTAGAGTTTCCAGAAATGATTAAAAACTTGGAAGAACCCCTTCAAATTAAAGTAAATAGATTCTTCCTACATTTCCTGCCGTTTGTAATCACAGACATTACCAGTGGAAAGCCGTGAAATGACCAGCAAACTGATAATATTTACAACTACGGGCACTTTAGGGATCGTTTTCACTTGAATTTGCTTTCAAATATTAGGAATTCTTGTTTATACAGCTCAAAATTTGTGCAGAAAGCCTGTAAGTGAGCACTGTACTGCTTATGTTTCCAATTGAGACCGCATTACTCTGGCGAGTTTTGTATGACTCAGTTAAAATTCTGACGGTTCCAGTACATATTTGTAAGAAAAGTCTCTAGTTTTGGTAAAACTCTTAAAATACGCAATTACATTTTCCAGAAATGATTAAAAACTTGGAAGAACCCCTTCAAATTAAAGTAAATAGATTCTTCCTACATTTCCTGCCGTTTGTAATCACAGACATTACCAGTGGAAAGCCGTGAAATGACCAGCAAACTGATAATATTTACAACTCCGGGCACTTTAGGGAGCGTTTTCACTTGAATTTGCTTTCAAATATTAGGAAGTCTTGTTTATACAGCTCAAAATTTGTGTAGAAAGCCTGTGAGTGAGGTCTAAACTGCTTATGTTTCCAATTGAGACCGCATTACTCTGGCGAGTTTTGTATGACTCTGTTAAAATTCTGACGGTTCCAGTACATATTTGTAAGAAAACTCTCTAGTTGTGGTATAACTCTTAAAATACGTAATTAGAGTTTCCAGAAATGATTAAAAACTTGGAAGAACCCCTTGAAATTAAAGTCAATAGATTATTCCTACATTTCCTGCCGTTTGTAATCACAGACATTACCAGTGGAAAGCCGTGAAATGACCAGCAAACTGATAATATTTACAACTCTGGGCACTTTAGGGAGCGTTTTCACTTGAATTTGCTTTCAAATATTAGGAATTCTTGTTTATACAGCTCAAAATTTGTGTAGAAAGCCTGTAAGGGAGGACTGTACTGCTTATGTTTACAATTGAGGCCGCATTACTCTGGCGACTTTTGTATGACTCTTTTAAAATCCAGACGGTTCCAGTACATATTTGTAAGAAAGCTCTCTAGTCGTGGTATAACTCTTAAAATACGTAATTAGAGTTTCCAGAAATGATTAAAAACTTGGAAGAACCCCTTGAAATTAAAGTAAATAGATTCTTCCTACATTTCCTGCCGTTTGTTATCACAGACATCACCAGTGGAAAGCCTTGAAATGACCAGCAAACTGATAATATTTACAACTCCGGGCACTTTAGGGATCGTTATTAGTTGAATTTGCTTTCAAATATTAGGAATTCTTGTTTATACAGCTCAAAATTTGTGTAGAAAGCCTGTAAGGGAGGACTGTACTGCTTATGTTTACAATTGAGGCCCCATTACTCTGGCGAGTTTTGTATGACTCTGTTAAAATCCTGACGGTTCCAGTACATATTTGTAAGAAAACTCTCTAGTTGTGGTAAAACTCTTAAATACGTAATTAGAGTTCCCAGAAATGATTAAAAACTTGGAAGAACCCCTTGAAATTAAAGTAAATCGATTCTTCCTACATTTCCTGCCGTTTGTAATCACAGACATTACCAGTGGAAAGCCATGAAATGACCAGCAAACTGATAATATTTACAACTCCGGGCACTTGAGGGAGCGTTTTCACTTGAATTTGCTTTCAAATATTAGTAATTCTTGTTTATACAGCTCAAAATGTGTAGAAAGCCTGTAAGTGAGGACTGTACTGCTTATGTTTACAATTGAGGTCCCATTACTCTGGCGACTTTTTTATGACTCTTTTAAAATCCTGACGGTTCCAGTACATATTTGTAAGAAAACTCTCTAGTTGTGGTAAAACTCTTAAAGTACGTAATTAGAGTTTCCAGAAATGATTAAAAACTTGGAAGAACCCCTTGAAATTAAAGTAAATCGATTCTTCCTACATTTCCTGCCGTTTGTAATCACAGACATTACCAGTGGAAAGCCGTGAAATGACCAGCAAACTGATAATATTTACAACTCCAGGCACTTTAGGGAGCGTTTTCACTTGAATTTGCTTTCAAATATTAGGAATTCTTGTTTATACAGCTCAAAATTTGTGCAGAAAGCCTGTAAGTGAGCACTGTACTGCTTATGTTTCCAATTGAGACCGCATTACTCTGGCGAGTTTTGTATGACTCTGTTAAAATTCTGACGGTTCCAGTACATATTTGTAAGAAAAGTCTCTAGTTTTGGTAAAACTCTTAAAATACGCAATTACAGTTTCCAGAAATGATTAAAAACTTGGAAGAACCCCTTCAAATTAAAGTAAATAGATTCTTCCTACATTTCCTGCCGTTTGTAATCACAGACATTACCAGTGGAAAGCCGTGAAATGACCAGCAAACTGATAATATTTACAACTCCGGGCACTTTAGGGAGCGTTTTCACTTGAATTTGCTTTCAAATATTAGGAATTCTTGTTTATACAGCTCAAAATTTGTGTAGAAAGCCTGTGAGTGAGGTCTAAACTGCGTATGTTTACAATTGAGGCCCCATGACTCTGGAGAGTTTTGTGTGACTCTGTTAAAATCCTGACGGTTCCAGTACATATTTGTAAGAAAACTCTCTAGTTGTGGTAAAACTCTTAAAATACATAATCAGAGTTTCCAGAAATGATTAAAAACTTGGAAGAACCCCTTGAAATTAAAGTCAATAGATTATTCCTACATTTCCTGCCATTTGTAATCACAGACATTACCAGTGGAAAGCCGTGAAATGACCAGCAAACTGATAATATTTACAACTCTGGGCACTTTAGGGAGCGTTTTCACTTGAATTTGCTTTCAAATATTAGGAATTCTTGTTTATACAGCTCAAAATTTGTGTAGAAAGCCTGTAAGGGAGGACTGTACTGCTTATGTTTACAATTGAGGCCGCATTACTCTGGCGACTTTTGTATGACTCTTTTAAAATCCTGACGGTTCCAGTACATATTTTTAAGAAAGCTCTCTAGTCATGGTAAAACTCTTAAAATACGTAATTAGAGTTTCCAGAAATGATTAAAAACTTGGAAGAACCCCTTGAAATTAAAGTAAATCGATTCTTCCTACATTTCCTGCCGTTCGTTATCACAGACATTACCAGTGGAAAGCCGTGAAATGACCAGCAAACTGATAATATTTACAACTCCGGGCACTTTAGGGAGCGTTTTCACTTGAATTTGCTTTCAAATATTAGTAATTCTTGTTTATACAGCTCAAAATGTGTAGAAAGCCTGTAAGTGAGGACTGTACTGCTTATGTTTACAATTGAGGTCCCATTACTCTGGCGACTTTTTAATGACTCTTTTAAAATCCTGACGGTTCCAGTACATATTTGTAAGAAAAGTCTCTAGTTTTGGTAAAACTCTTAAAATACGCAATTACAGTTTCCAGAAATGATTAAAAACTTGGAAGAACCCCTTCAAATTAAAGTAAATAGATTCTTCCTACATTTCCTGCCGTTTGTAATCACAGACATTACCAGTGGAAAGCCGTGAAATGACCAGCAAACTGATAATATTTACAACTCTGGGCACTTTAGGGAGCGTTTTCACTTGAATTTGCTTTCAAATATTAGGAATTCTTGTTTATACAGCTCAAAATTTGTGTAGAAAGCCTGTAAGGGAGGACTGTACTGCTTATGTTTACAATTGAGGCCGCATTACTCTGGCGACTTTTGTATGACTCTTTTAAAATCCAGACGGTTCCAGTACATATTTGTAAGAAAGCTCTCTAGTCGTGGTATAACTCTTAAAATACGTAATTAGAGTTTCCAGAAATGATTAAAAACTTGGAAGAACCCCTTGAAATTAAAGTAAATAGATTCTTCCTACATTTCCTGCCGTTTGTTATCACAGACATCACCAGTGGAAAGCCTTGAAATGACCAGCAAACTGATAATATTTACAACTCCGGGCACTTTAGGGATCGTTATTAGTTGAATTTGCTTTCAAATATTAGGAATTCTTGTTTATACAGCTCAAAATTTGTGTAGAAAGCCTGTAAGGGAGGACTGTACTGCTTATGTTTACAATTGAGGCCCCATTACTCTGGCGAGTTTTGTATGACTCTGTTAAAATCCTGACGGTTCCAGTACATATTTGTAAGAAAACTCTCTAGTTGTGGTAAAACTCTTAAATACGTAATTAGAGTTCCCAGAAATGATTAAAAACTTGGAAGAACCCCTTGAAATTAAAGTAAATCGATTCTTCCTACATTTCCTGCCGTTTGAAATCACAGACATTACCAGTGGAAAGCCATGAAATGACCAGCAAACTGATAATATTTACAACTCCGGGCACTTGAGGGAGCGTTTTCACTTGAATTTGCTTTCAAATATTAGTAATTCTTGTTTATACAGCTCAAAATGTGTAGAAAGCCTGTAAGTGAGGACTGTACTGCTTATGTTTACAATTGAGGTCCCATTACTCTGGCGACTTTTTTATGACTCTTTTAAAATCCTGACGGTTCCAGTACATATTTGTAAGAAAACTCTCTAGTTGTGGTAAAACTCTTAAAGTACGTAATTAGAGTTTCCAGAAATGATTAAAAACTTGGAAGAACCCCTTGAAATTAAAGTAAATCGATTCTTCCTACATTTCCTGCCGTTTGTAATCACAGACATTACCAGTGGAAAGCCGTGAAATGACCAGCAAACTGATAATATTTACAACTCCAGGCACTTTAGGGAGCGTTTTCACTTGAATTTGCTTTCAAATATTAGGAATTCTTGTTTATACAGCTCAAAATTTGTGCAGAAAGCCTGTAAGTGAGCACTGTACTGCTTATGTTTCCAATTGAGACCGCATTACTCTGGCGAGTTTTGTATGACTCTGTTAAAATTCTGACGGTTCCAGTACATATTTGTAAGAAAAGTCTCTAGTTTTGGTAAAACTCTTAAAATACGCAATTACAGTTTCCAGAAATGATTAAAAACTTGGAAGAACCCCTTCAAATTAAAGTAAATAGATTCTTCCTACATTTCCTGCCGTTTGTAATCACAGACATTACCAGTGGAAAGCCGTGAAATGACCAGCAAACTGATAATATTTACAACTCCGGGCACTTTAGGGAGCGTTTTCACTTGAATTTGCTTTCAAATATTAGGAATTCTTGTTTATACAGCTCAAAATTTGTGTAGAAAGCCTGTGAGTGAGGTCTAAACTGCGTATGTTTACAATTGAGGCCCCATGACTCTGGAGAGTTTTGTGTGACTCTGTTAAAATCCTGACGGTTCCAGTACATATTTGTAAGAAAACTCTCTAGTTGTGGTAAAACTCTTAAAATACATAATCAGAGTTTCCAGAAATGATTAAAAACTTGGAAGAACCCCTTGAAATTAAAGTCAATAGATTATTCCTACATTTCCTGCCATTTGTAATCACAGACATTACCAGTGGAAAGCCGTGAAATGACCAGCAAACTGATAATATTTACAACTCTGGGCACTTTAGGGAGCGTTTTCACTTGAATTTGCTTTCAAATATTAGGAATTCTTGTTTATACAGCTCAAAATTTGTGTAGAAAGCCTGTAAGGGAGGACTGTACTGCTTATGTTTACAATTGAGGCCGCATTACTCTGGCGACTTTTGTATGACTCTTTTAAAATCCTGACGGTTCCAGTACATATTTTTAAGAAAGCTCTCTAGTCATGGTAAAACTCTTAAAATACGTAATTAGAGTTTCCAGAAATGATTAAAAACTTGGAAGAACCCCTTGAAATTAAAGTAAATCGATTCTTCCTACATTTCCTGCCGTTCGTTATCACAGACATTACCAGTGGAAAGCCGTGAAATGACCAGCAAACTGATAATATTTACAACTCCGGGCACTTTAGGGAGCGTTTTCACTTGAATTTGCTTTCAAATATTAGTAATTCTTGTTTATACAGCTCAAAATGTGTAGAAAGCCTGTAAGTGAGGACTGTACTGCTTATGTTTACAATTGAGGTCCCATTACTCTGGCGACTTTTTTATGACTCTTTTAAAATCCTGACGGTTCCAGTACATATTTGTAAGAAAAGTCTCTAGTTTTGGTAAAACTCTTAAAATACGCAATTACAGTTTCCAGAAATGATTAAAAACTTGGAAGAACCCCTTCAAATTAAAGTAAATAGATTCTTCCTACATTTCCTGCCGTTTGTAATCACAGACATTACCAGTGGAAAGCCGTGAAATGACCAGCAAACTGATAATATTTACAACTCCGGGCACTTTAGGGAGCGTTTTCACTTGAATTTGCTTTCAAATATTAGGAATTCTTGTTTATACAGCTCAAAATTTGTGTAGAAAGCCTGTGAGTGAGGTCTAAACTGCGTATGTTTACAATTGAGGCCCCATGACTCTGGAGAGTTTTGTGTGACTCTGTTAAAATCCTGACGGTTCCAGTACATATTTGTAAGAAAACTCTCTAGTTGTGGTAAAACTCTTAAAATACATAATCAGAGTTTCCAGAAATGATTAAAAACTTGGAAGAACCCCTTGAAATTAAAGTCAATAGATTATTCCTACATTTCCTGCCATTTGTAATCACAGACATTACCAGTGGAAAGCCGTGAAATGACCAGCAAACTGATAATATTTACAACTCTGGGCACTTTAGGGAGCGTTTTCACTTGAATTTGCTTTCAAATATTAGGAATTCTTGTTTATACAGCTCAAAATTTGTGTAGAAAGCCTGTGAGTGAGGTCTAAACTGCGTATGTTTACAATTGAGGCCCCATGACTCTGGAGAGTTTTGTGTGACTCTGTTAAAATCCTGACGGTTCCAGTACATATTTGTAAGAAAACTCTCTAGTTGTGGTAAAACTCTTAAAATACATAATCAGAGTTTCCAGAAATGATTAAAAACTTGGAAGAACCCCTTGAAATTAAAGTCAATAGATTATTCCTACATTTCCTGCCATTTGTAATCACAGACATTACCAGTGGAAAGCCGTGAAATGACCAGCAAACTGATAATATTTACAACTCTGGGCACTTTAGGGAGCGTTTTCACTTGAATTTGCTTTCAAATATTAGGAATTCTTGTTTATACAGCTCAAAATTTGTGTAGAAAGCCTGTAAGGGAGGACTGTACTGCTTATGTTTACAATTGAGGCCGCATTACTCTGGCGACTTTTGTATGACTCTTTTAAAATCCTGACGGTTCCAGTACATATTTTTAAGAAAGCTCTCTAGTCATGGTAAAACTCTTAAAATACGTAATTAGAGTTTCCAGAAATGATTAAAAACTTGGAAGAACCCCTTGAAATTAAAGTAAATAGATTCTTCCTACATTTCCTGCCGTTCGTTATCACAGACATTACCAGTGGAAAGCCGTGAAATGACCAGCAAACTGATAATATTTACAACTCCGGGCACTTTAGGGAGCGTTTTCAGTTGAATTTGCTTTCAAATATTAGGAATTCTTGTTTATACAGCTCAAAATTTGTGTAGAAAGCCTGTGAGTGAGGTCTAAACTGCGTATGTTTACAATTGAGGCCCCATTACTCTGGCGAGTTTTGTGTGACTCTGTTAAAATCCTGACGGTTCCAGTACATATTTGTAAGAAAACTGTCTAGTTGTGGTAAAACTCTTAAAATACATAATCAGAGCTTCCAGAAATGATTAAAAACTTGGAAGAACCCCTTGAAATTAAAGTCAATAGATTCTTCCTACATTTCCTGCCGTTTGTAATCACAGACATTACCAGTGGAAAGCCGTGAAATGACCAGCAAACTGATAATATTTACAACTCTGGGCACTTTAGGGAGCGTTTTCACTTGAATTTGCTTTCAAGTATTAGGAATTCTTGTTTATACAGCTCAAAATTTGTGTAGAAAGCCTGTAAGGGAGGACTGTACTGCTTATGTTTACAATTGAGGCCGCATTACTCTGGCGACTTTTGTATGACTCTTTTAAAATCCTGACGGTTCCAGTACATATTTGTAAGAAAGCTCTCTAGTCGTGGTAAAACTCTTAAAATACGTAATTAGAGTTTCCAGAAATGATTAAAAACTTGGAAGAACCCCTTGAAATTAAAGTAAATAGATTCTTCCTACATTTCCTGCCGTTTGTTATCACAGACATCACCAGTGGAAAGCCTTGAAATGACCAGCAAACTGATAATATTTACAACTCCGGGCACTTTAGGGATCGTTATTAGTTGAATTTGCTTTCAAATATTAGGAATTCTTGTTTATAGAGCTCAAAATTTGTGTAGAAAGCCTGTGAGTGAGGTCTAAACTGTGTATGTTTACAATTGAGGCCCCATTACTATGGCGAGTTTTGTATGACTCTGTTAAAATCCTGACGGTTCCAGTACATATTTGTAAGAAAACTCTCTAGTTGTGGTAAAACTCTTAAATACGTAATTAGAGTTTCCAGAAATGATTAAAAACTTGGAAGAACCCCTTGAAATTAAAGTAAATCGATTCTTCCTACATTTCCTGCCGTTTGTAATCACAGACATTACCAGTGGAAAGCCGTGAAATGACCAGCAAACTGATAATATTTACAACTCCGGGCACTTTAGGGAGCGTTTTCACTTGAATTTGCTTTCAAATATTAGTAATTCTTGTTTATACAGCTCAAAATGTGTAGAAAGCCTGTAAGTGAGGACTGTACTGCTTATGTTTACAATTGAGGTCCCATTACTCTGGCGACTTTTTTATGACTCTTTTAAAATCCTGACGGTTCCAGTACATATTTGTAAGAAAACTCTCTAGTTGTGGTAAAACTCTTAAAGTACGTAATTAGAGTTTCCAGAAATGATTAAAAACTTTGAAGAACCCCTTGAAATTAAAGTAAATCGATTCTTCCTACATTTCCTGCCGTTTGTAATCACAGACATTACCAGTGGAAAGCCGTGAAATGACCAGCAAAGTGACAATATTTACAACTCCGGGCACTTTAGGGAGCGTTTTCACTTGAATTTGCTTTCAAATATTAGTAATTCTTGTTTATACAGCTCAAAATGTGTAGAAAGCCTGTGAGTGAGGTCTAAACTGCTTATGTTTCCAATTGAGACCGCATTACTCTGGCGAGTTTTGTATGACTCTGTTAAAATTCTGACGGTTCCAGTACATATTTGTAAGAAAACTCTCTAGTTGTGGTAAAACTCTTAAAATACATAATCAGAGTTTCCAGAAATGATTAAAAACTTGGAAGAACCCCTTGAAATTAAAGTAAATCGATTCTTCCTACATTTCCTGCCGTTTGTAATCACAGACATTACCAGTGGAAAGCCGTGAAATGACCAGCAAACTGATAATATTTACAACTCCAGGCACTTTAGGGAGCGTTTTCACTTGAATTTGCTTTCAAATATTAGGATTTCTTGTTTATACAGCTCAAAATTTGTGCAGAAAGCCTGTAAGTGAGCACTGTACTGCTTATGTTTACAATTGAGACCGCATTACTCTGGCGAGTTTTGTGTGACTCTGTTAAAATTCTGACGGTTCCAGTACATATTTGTAAGAAAAGTCTCTAGTTTTGGTAAAACTCTTAAAATACGCAATTACAGTTTCCAGAAACGATTAAAAACTTGGAAGAACCCCTTCAAATTAAAGTAAATAGATTCTTCCTACATTTCCTGCTGTTTGTAATCACAGACATTACCAGTGGAAAGCCGTGAAATGACCAGCAAACTGATAATATTTACAACTCCGGGCACTTTAGGGAGCGTTTTCAGTTGAATTTGCTTTCAAATATTTGGAATTCTTGTTTATACAGCTCAAAATTTGTGCAGAAAGCCTGTGAGTGAGGTCTAAACTGCGTATGTTTACAATTGAGGCCCCATTACTCTGGCGAGTTTTGTGTGACTCTGTTAAAATCCTGACGGTTCCAGTACATATTTGTAAGAAAACTCTCTAGTTGTGGTAAAACTCTTAAAATACATAATCAGAGTTTCCAGAAATGATTAAAAACTTGGAAGAACCCCTTGAAATTAAAGTCAATAGATTATTCCTACATTTCCTGCCGTTTGTAATCACAGACATTACCAGTGGAAAGCCGTGAAATGACCAGCAAACTGATAATATTTACAACTCCGGGCACTTTAGGGAGCGTTTTCACTTGAATTTGCTTTCAAATATTAGTAATTCTTGTTTATACAGCTCAAAATGTGTAGAAAGCCTGTAAGTGAGGACTGTACTGCTTATGTTTACAATTGAGGTCCCATTACTCTGGCGACTTTTTTATGACTCTTTTAAAATCCTGACGGTTCCAGTACATATTTGTAAGAAAACTCTCTAGTTGTGGTAAAACTCTTAAAGTACGTAATTAGAGTTTCCAGAAATGATTAAAAACTTTGAAGAACCCCTTGAAATTAAAGTAAATCGATTCTTCCTACATTTCCTGCCGTTTGTAATCACAGACATTACCAGTGGAAAGCCGTGAAATGACCAGCAAACTGATAATATTTACAACTCCAGGCACTTTAGGGAGCGTTTTCACTTGAATTTGCTTTCAAATATTAGGAATTCTTGTTTATACAGCTCAAAATTTGTGCAGAAAGCCTGTAAGTGAGCACTGTACTGCTTATGTTTCCAATTGAGACCGCATTACTCTGGCGAGTTTTGTATGACTCTGTTAAAATTCTGACGGTTCCAGTACATATTTGTAAGAAAAGTCTCTAGTTTTGGTAAAACTCTTAAAATACGCAATTACAGTTTCCAGAAATGATTAAAAACTTGGAAGAACCCCTTCAAATTAAAGTAAATAGATTCTTCCTACATTTCCTGCCGTTTGTAATCACAGACATTACCAGTGGAAAGCCGTGAAATGACCAGCAAAGTGACAATATTTACAACTCCGGGCACTTTAGGGAGCGTTTTCACTTGAATTTGCTTTCAAATATTAGTAATTCTTGTTTATACAGCTCAAAATGTGTAGAAAGCCTGTGAGTGAGGTCTAAACTGCTTATGTTTCCAATTGAGACCGCATTACTCTGGCGAGTTTTGTATGACTCTGTTAAAATTCTGACGGTTCCAGTACATATTTGTAAGAAAACTCTCTAGTTGTGGTAAAACTCTTAAAATACATAATCAGAGTTTCCAGAAATGATTAAAAACTTGGAAGAACCCCTTGAAATTAAAGTAAATCGATTCTTCCTACATTTCCTGCCGTTTGTAATCACAGACATTACCAGTGGAAAGCCGTGAAATGACCAGCAAACTGATAATATTTACAACTCTGGGCACTTTAGGGAGCGTTTTCACTTGAATTTGCTTTCAAATATTAGGAATTCTTGTTTATACAGCTCAAAATTTGTGTATAAAGCCTGTAAGGGAGGACTGTACTGCTTATGTTTACAATTGAGGCCGCATTACTCTGGCGACTTTTGTATGACTCTTTTAAAATCCTGACGGTTCCAGTACATATTTTTAAGAAAGCTCTCTAGTCATGGTAAAACTCTTAAAATACGTAATTAGAGTTTCCAGAAATGATTAAAAACTTGGAAGAACCCCTTGAAATTAAAGTAAATCGATTCTTCCTACATTTCCTGCCGTTCGTTATCACAGACATTACCAGTGGAAAGCCGTGAAATGACCAGCAAACTGATAATATTTACAACTCCGGGCACTTTAGGGAGCGTTTTCACTTGAATTTGCTTTCAAATATTAGGAATTCTTGTTTATACAGCTCAAAATTTGTGTAGAAAGCCTGTGAGTGAGGTCTAAACTGCGTATGTTTACAATTGAGGCCCCATTACTCTGGCGAGTTTTGTGTGACTCTGTTAAAATCCTGACGGTTCCAGTACATATTTGTAAGAAAACTGTCTAGTTGTGGTAAAACTCTTAAAATACATAATCAGAGCTTCCAGAAATGATTAAAAACTTGGAAGAACCCCTTGAAATTAAAGTCAATAGATTATTCCTACATTTCCTGCCGTTTGTAATCACAGACATTACCAGTGGAAAGCCGTGAAATGACCAGCAAACTGATAATATTTACAACTCTGGGCACTTTAGGGAGCGTTTTCACTTGAATTTGCTTTCAAGTATTAGGAATTCTTGTTTATACAGCTCAAAATTTGTGTAGAAAGCCTGTAAGGGAGGACTGTACTGCTTATGTTTACAATTGAGGCCGCATTACTCTGGCGACTTTTGTATGACTCTTTTAAAATCCTGACGGTTCCAGTACATATTTGTAAGAAAGCTCTCTAGTCGTGGTAAAACTCTTAAAATACGTAATTAGAGTTTCCAGAAATGATTAAAAACTTGGAAGAACCCCTTGAAATTAAAGTAAATAGATTCTTCCTACATTTCCTGCCGTTTGTAATCACAGACATTACCAGTGGAAAGCCATGAAATGACCAGCAAACTGATAATATTTACAACTCCGGGCACTTTAGGGAGCGTTTTCACTTGAATTTGCTTTCAAATATTAGTAATTCTTGTTTATACAGCTCAAAATGTGTAGAAAGCCTGTAAGTGAGGACTGTACTGCTTATGTTTACAATTGAGGTCCCATTACTCTGGCGACTTTTTTATGACTCTTTTAAAATCCTGACGGTTCCAGTACATATTTGTAAGAAAACTCTCTAGTTGTGGTAAAACTCTTAAAGTACGTAATTAGAGTTTCCAGAAATGATTAAAAACTTGGAAGAACCCCTTGAAATTAAAGTAAATAGATTCTTCCTACATTTCCTGCCGTTTGTAATCACAGACATTACCAGTGGAAAGCCGTGAAATGACCAGCAAACTGATAATATTTACAACTCCAGGCACTTTAGGGAGCGTTTTCACTTGAATTTGCTTTCAAATATTAGGAATTCTTGTTTATACAGCTCAAAATTTGTGCAGAAAGCCTGTAAGTGAGCACTGTACTGCTTATGTTTCCAATTGAGACCGCATTACTCTGGCGAGTTTTGTATGACTCTGTTAAAATTCTGACGGTTCCAGTACATATTTGTAAGAAAAGTCTCTAGTTTTGGTAAAACTCTTAAAATACGCAATTACAGTTTCCAGAAATGATTAAAAACTTGGAAGAACCCCTTCAAATTAAAGTAAATAGATTCTTCCTACATTTCCTGCCGTTTGTAATCACAGACATTACCAGTGGAAAGCCGTGAAATGACCAGCAAACTGATAATATTTACAACTCCGGGCACTTTAGGGAGCGTTTTCACTTGAATTTGCTTTCAAATATTAGGAATTCTTGTTTATACAGCTCAAAATTTGTGTAGAAAGCCTGTGAGTGAGGTCTAAACTGCGTATGTTTACAATTGAGGCCCCATGACTCTGGAGAGTTTTGTGTGACTCTGTTAAAATCCTGACGGTTCCAGTACATATTTGTAAGAAAACTCTCTAGTTGTGGTAAAACTCTTAAAATACATAATCAGAGTTTCCAGAAATGATTAAAAACTTGGAAGAACCCCTTGAAATTAAAGTCAATAGATTATTCCTACATTTCCTGCCATTTGTAATCACAGACATTACCAGTGGAAAGCCGTGAAATGACCAGCAAACTGATAATATTTACAACTCTGGGCACTTTAGGGAGCGTTTTCACTTGAATTTGCTTTCAAATATTAGGAATTCTTGTTTATACAGCTCAAAATTTGTGTAGAAAGCCTGTAAGGGAGGACTGTACTGCTTATGTTTACAATTGAGGCCGCATTACTCTGGCTACTTTTGTATGACTCTTTTAAAATCCTGACGGTTCCAGTACATATTTTTAAGAAAGCTCTCTAGTCATGGTAAAACTCTTAAAATACGTAATTAGAGTTTCCAGAAATGATTAAAAACTTGGAAGAACCCCTTGAAATTAAAGTAAATAGATTCTTCCTACATTTCCTGCCGTTCGTTATCACAGACATTACCAGTGGAAAGCCGTGAAATGACCAGCAAACTGATAATATTTACAACTCCGGGCACTTTAGGGAGCGTTTTCAGTTGAATTTGCTTTCAAATATTAGGAATTCTTGTTTATACAGCTCAAAATTTGTGTAGAAAGCCTGTGAGTGAGGTCTAAACTGCGTATGTTTACAATTGAGGCCCCATTACTCTGGCGAGTTTTGTGTGACTCTGTTAAAATCCTGACGGTTCCAGTACATATTTGTAAGAAAACTGTCTAGTTGTGGTAAAACTCTTAAAATACATAATCAGAGCTTCCAGAAATGATTAAAAACTTGGAAGAACCCCTTGAAATTAAAGTCAATAGATTCTTCCTACATTTCCTGCCGTTTGTAATCACAGACATTACCAGTGGAAAGCCGTGAAATGACCAGCAAACTGATAATATTTACAACTCTGGGCACTTTAGGGAGCGTTTTCACTTGAATTTGCTTTCAAGTATTAGGAATTCTTGTTTATACAGCTCAAAATTTGTGTAGAAAGCCTGTAAGGGAGGACTGTACTGCTTATGTTTACAATTGAGGCCGCATTACTCTGGCGACTTTTGTATGACTCTTTTAAAATCCTGACGGTTCCAGTACATATTTGTAAGAAAGCTCTCTAGTCGTGGTAAAACTCTTAAAATACGTAATTAGAGTTTCCAGAAATGATTAAAAACTTGGAAGAACCCCTTGAAATTAAAGTAAATAGATTCTTCCTACATTTCCTGCCGTTTGTTATCACAGACATCACCAGTGGAAAGCCTTGAAATGACCAGCAAACTGATAATATTTACAACTCCGGGCACTTTAGGGATCGTTATTAGTTGAATTTGCTTTCAAATATTAGGAATTCTTGTTTATAGAGCTCAAAATTTGTGTAGAAAGCCTGTGAGTGAGGTCTAAACTGTGTATGTTTACAATTGAGGCCCCATTACTATGGCGAGTTTTGTATGACTCTGTTAAAATCCTGACGGTTCCAGTACATATTTGTAAGAAAACTCTCAAGTTGTGGTAAAACTCTTAAATACGTAATTAGAGTTTCCAGAAATGATTAAAAACTTGGAAGAACCCCTTGAAATTAAAGTAAATCGATTCTTCCTACATTTCCTGCCGTTTGTAATCACAGACATTACCAGTGGAAAGCCGTGAAATGACCAGCAAACTGATAATATTTACAACTCCGGGCACTTTAGGGAGCGTTTTCACTTGAATTTGCTTTCAAATATTAGTAATTCTTGTTTATACAGCTCAAAATGTGTAGAAAGCCTGTAAGTGAGGACTGTACTGCTTATGTTTACAATTGAGGTCCCATTACTCTGGCGACTTTTTTATGACTCTTTTAAAATCCTGACGGTTCCAGTACATATTTGTAAGAAAACTCTCTAGTTGTGGTAAAACTCTTAAAGTACGTAATTAGAGTTTCCAGAAATGATTAAAAACTTTGAAGAACCCCTTGAAATTAAAGTAAATCGATTCTTCCTACATTTCCTGCCGTTTGTAATCACAGACATTACCAGTGGAAAGCCGTGAAATGACCAGCAAAGTGACAATATTTACAACTCCGGGCACTTTAGGGAGCGTTTTCACTTGAATTTGCTTTCAAATATTAGTAATTCTTGTTTATACAGCTCAAAATGTGTAGAAAGCCTGTGAGTGAGGTCTAAACTGCTTATGTTTCCAATTGAGACCGCATTACTGTGGCGAGTTTTGTATGACTCTGTTAAAATTCTGACGGTTCCAGTACATATTTGTAAGAAAACTCTCTAGTTGTGGTAAAACTCTTAAAGTACGTAATTAGAGTTTCCAGAAATGATTAAAAACTTGGAAGAACCCCTTGAAATTAAAGTAAATCGATTCTTCCTACATTTCCTGCCGTTTGTAATCACAGACATTACCAGTGGAAAGCCGTGAAATGACCAGCAAACTGATAATATTTACAACTCCAGGCACTTTAGGGAGCGTTTTCACTTGAATTTGCTTTCAAATATTAGGATTTCTTGTTTATACAGCTCAAAATTTGTGCAGAAAGCCTGTAAGTGAGCACTGTACTGCTTATGTTTACAATTGAGACCGCATTACTCTGGCGAGTTTTGTGTGACTCTGTTAAAATTCTGACGGTTCCAGTACATATTTGTAAGAAAAGTCTCTAGTTTTGGTAAAACTCTTAAAATACGCAATTACAGTTTCCAGAAATGATTAAAAACTTGGAAGAACCCCTTCAAATTAAAGTAAATAGATTCTTCCTACATTTCCTGCTGTTTGTAATCACAGACATTACCAGTGGAAAGCCGTGAAATGACCAGCAAACTGATAATATTTACAACTCCGGGCACTTTAGGGAGCGTTTTCAGTTGAATTTGCTTTCAAATATTTGGAATTCTTGTTTATACAGCTCAAAATTTGTGCAGAAAGCCTGTGAGTGAGGTCTAAACTGCGTATGTTTACAATTGAGGCCCCATTACTCTGGCGAGTTTTGTGTGACTCTGTTAAAATCCTGA
>NW_027669629.1:87500-92124 GCF_964212035.1 Myotis nattereri | reverse complement strand
GTGCACCGCCCGGGGCGCTCCGACCCCGCCCACCGTGGCATGACACACCCACACCCATCGTGATTGGCCGGTGAGGAGCGCACAGGCCGCCAATGGCGAGAGTGCCTCCTCTTCCTCAGCCACTCCGGGCGCCAACTCGGTCTAGAGAGGCCGTGTGCACGCCCGCTACGACACCCCCTCGCCTCGCACCCCAACCGCAAAAGAGAAGAGAGAAAAGAGGAGGGAGGGCGGGCGGAGAAAAAATCCATAAGGACGGAGGGACTTGATGTACTCGGCTTCATGGGCAGAATTCGCGATGACGCTTCCCGCTTGAGCACTGGATGTGGTATGTATGTATTCAGATGATATTTTCTTGAGTTGTCCACTGGAATAACCTGTATGTTTCTGTTGTTGTTTTTTGTTTAGTTCCATACAAAGATTCCTATTTATTCATATCTGATTTATTCATTTTTTATTTTATTTTAAAACCCGTATGGTTTTATGAACCGGTGTCTCCCCAATAATTTCAATGAGAGAGAGAGAGAGAGAGAGAGAGAGAGAGAGAGAGAGAGAGAGATTAGATGACACGATCCGATCCGTGAGTACTGCCTCATTTAGGTTTCAGCTCCCAGGTGGCAAAAATGTTTTTGTGCCCTAACTGGTTTGGCTCAGTGGATGGAGCGTTGGCCTGCGGACTCGGGGTGTGTGTGTGTGTGTGTGTGTGTGTGTGTGTGTCCCAGGTTCGATTCCGGTCAAGGGCATGTACCTTGGTTTCGGGCACATCCCCAGTAGGAGGTGTGCAGGAGGCAGCTAGCTGATCGATGTTTCTCTCTCGTGGATGTTTCTCTCTATCCCTCTCCCTTCCTCTCTGTAAAAGATCAATAAAATATTTATTAAAAAGTTTGTGTTATGTCTTCCGGGAAGGGAGAGAGGGAGAGAGGGAGAGAGGGAGAGAGGGAGAGAGGGAGAGAGGGAGAGAGGGAGAGAGGGAGGCAGGCGCCGGGACGTCTTGGGCCTGCGGGGTGTGTGTGTGTGGGGGGTGGTGGTGGTGGTGGTGGTGGAAGTTTCACTTTCGAATGGCCCGGCCCGCCCCCGTGTTTGTTCCGGTCATCCTCCGAAAAAGATTATCCTAGGCACCCCCCCCCCCCCTGCCCCCCGCCCGCCCCCGCGTTCGGTGGCGCCGTGCCGTCCCGGAGGGGGTTGGGGGTGGGGACCGGGGACGCGATCGGCCCTCCGGGCGGGCGGCAGGACGCCCTTGCCGGCCCGAGATCCGGATCCGTCCCGCTGAGGTTCGCGCCGGTTGTCGGGAGCCACCTGGCGGCCGCTTTTATATCGTTTCTTCCTTGCGGAGCATCTAGGGAGGGGAAGCGGCTGCAGTGCCCGAGGCCAACTTCCAGGGTGCCGGCGGCGCTGTCGAGATCGTGCCGGCGGCGCCGGTCTGTCGGTGCCCGGCCCGTTCTCCGGATATTGGACCTGCAGCAATGCTGAAGGAGTGAGTGGCTGCCGCCGCCGCGGTGGTGGACGGCTAGGACGGGTCGACCAGCACTCTGTTACCCCTCCGCGGGGACCGACCGGGGCCGCCGCCGCCGCCGGCGCCGCCGCGGGCGTAGCCGCAGAGGTTGCCTCGCGCCGCTCCGTCGGTGCCTGTCCGGTTCTCCGGAGATTGGACCTGCGAGGCCATTGAAGGCGTGAGTGCCCGCCGCCGCCGCCGCCGCCGCCGCCGCCGCCGCCGCCGCCGGGACGGGTGGCCCGGCACTCGCTGTCGCCCCTCCGCGGGGACCGACCGGGGCCGCCGCCGCGGGCGTAGCCGGAGAGGGTGGCTTGCGCCGGGACGCCGTCCTGCCCGAGGCGCCCCCCCCCCCCCCACTCCCGCTTGTATTGATTTCGGCGCGGGCGCGTGCCTGCGTGAGGTGCCGGGCGACCCGTGCCGTGTGTCCGCGCCCGCTCCTGCGGGTTCGTCCGTCCGTCCGTCCGTCCGTCCGTCAGAGGCGCCTTCCGCGAAATTTTTCAAAGTCCCGATCCGGAGGCGGGAGCGTGCGCGCGTTCAGGGGTCTACCCGACTGCACGGGCGTGCGAGTGCCCGAGTGTGCCGCGGTCACCGGGCTCGACTTTGTGGCCGTTATCCGAGTCTCGGAGCTCCGTAGGTGGGGCCCGGCACGGGCGGTGCGTGGAGGGCGGCGGAGGGCGAGGCGGGTCGGTACGGGCGCACGCGTGGCCCCGGTCGTCAGATACGGTTCTTGGTTTTTTCCGCGAGCGGGCTTGGGCCGATGCCGTGGCCGGGCCTTCCGTTGACACGGTGGTTCTAGGCGCCCCGCGGAATTTTTTCAAAGTCCCGATTCGGAAGCGCGTTTGACCGGGCCGTTGCCCGCGCGTGCCAAGTGGTGAGGTGAGGCCGTGGACGGCCCGGCCCTCTCCTCTTGCTGCCGCCTGTCCGAGGCACGCTCTTAACGGGCTTTGGGGTGGGGGGTGGGGGGTCGACCAGATAGCCCCGTCCCTTTCTCTTGCCCCCCCCCCCCGCCCTTCTTTGGTGGCGATGGGGTCCCGTGGGGTCTCTGGTGGCCGCGACTCGCTTCCGGGAGTGCGGCGTGATCTGTACACAGAGGCCCCCGACACCGGGCACCGTCCATGTTTTGCCTAAAGTTGGCATTTTGTACCACGAGATGACTGTGGGCACGCTGTCCTCGGGTGATTGGACGGCGGGGGGGTGTCCCCGGGAGCTTCTCGGCCGCGACCCGAAGCCTGTCTCCCCCGCGTCCGGGCCGCGCGAGCGAAAGCCGTACGCCTCGGGCCTGCGCGCGCCGGCTTCTGTACGTCTCGGGCCCCGACCCGGCGGACCGTGCCCCTCTCCCTCCTCTGCGTGAGAAGAGAGCGAAGGGCTTACGTGGCGAGGCTGAAGCGCAGGCTCGTGTTCCGGACGGTTGTCCCCGCCTCGTTTCCCTTCTTCTCGCAGGGGGGGCTGCCTCGCTGGCGGCTCCCCGCCCCGTTTTCTGTTGCCGACCGATCGATGTGGTGACGTCGCGCTCTCCCGGGCCGGGCCTAAGCCGCGCCAGGCGAGGGACGGGCATTCCTTGGCGAATGGGACCGCTCTTCTCGCTCTGTCCGCGGGCCCCTCTCCTCTCCTCCTCCCCCGTCCGACGGCGGTGCGTGGAAGGGGAAGGGGTGCGGAACCCGGCCCGACCTCGGTGTCACGCCCGTGGTCTCTATGACGCAGCGGACACCCTCCGCTCGCCTTTCCCGGCTTGCCGCTGTCGCGGGCGCCCTTCCCCGCGGCGGGGAGGGGGTGTCCCGTCGTCGCGCCGCACGTGCCTCCCCCGTTGGGCGTGCGGTCGCTGTTTCGCCTTGGCTCTCGGTGGGTGCCCCTGGAGCGCTCCGGGACGTCCTGCAGGTGCCCGAGGCCGAGCTGGTGGTGTCGTTTCCCGCTCCCCGCGTGCGCCCCCATCCGGGCCGCCGCTGTCGGCGGTGCGCCGGAGGGGGGAGCCCCGGGGGAGTCTGTCCGGGTAAGGGGAAGGCACGCCCGTCCCCCTCGCGGGAGGGGGGCCGGGCCCTCGCAACGTGTGCCGCGCGGGCGACCGCGACGGGGCCGAGTCAGCGGGTGCCGGCCGCTGGCTGACCGTGAGAGTTGAATTTTTTTTTTTGCTGCCGCCTGTTCTTCCGTTGCTGGTTTTTTTTGTTTTTTTTTTCCTTGCGTCGTGCCGGTGTTCCCGACGCGACACCGCGGGCTCTCTTTTAGCTAACTGTGGACGGAGGCCCCCGGTGAGGCAAGAGGACGAAGCCCAGAGGCGGCACGGGCTCGCTCCTCCCGCGCGCTCTCTCTCTCTCTCGACGGCCCCTATCGCGTGCGCTCGTTTGCGTGTACACCCTGTGCTCTGACCCTGTCCCGGTCGGGTTCCTCTCCCGGGCCCCCCCCGTGTTCCCTCGGAAGTGTCTCCTCGTGGCTCCGCGGGCCCGGTGGGGTGTTTCTGCTGGGGTTGGGGGACGACACGCCCTCGGTGAGAAAGCCTTCTCTAGCGATCCGAGAGGGTGCCTTGGGGTACCGGACCCCCCAGCCGCCGCCCCTCCTCTGGAAGCGCGTTCGGTCAGCCGCCCCTGTGCTTGTGCGCTCGGGCCCCTCTCGCGCCGGCTTTGAGGGGCCGAGCGGCGACGCAGCTGTGCCTTACCGTGGCCCGCGCCTCCCCCCTCCGAGTCGGGGGAGGGTCCCGCCGGGCCGGGGCCGGCGTCCGTCCGTCGCGGGGAAAGCGCTGCGTTTACGTGAGCGTGCACGCGCGCGCGTTGCCGCGTGCGCATCCGGGCGCGCGGGGGGGCGAAATTCCCTCCCGTTGCGTGCCGGAGGGGTTGGGGGGGGCCGCGGAGGCCTTTCCCGTCCCCCGGCGTTCCCGCTCCCGCCACACGGGTTCGCAGCCGACGGGTGTGCTGCGCGGGCACGGTCGGGCCCCGGCTTGTCCTCGGGGGGCGCTCCGCCCGGGACGCGGGTCCCCGTCCGGGTCGGACTGGGCAGATGAACGGATGGGCGGCTGGAGGGAAGCCGCGGCGGCTCCCCTGTGGTTGCTGAGGGTCGCGTGTGTGGTGACCTTCCCGCGTTGGCGCGGGGCCTTGGCCGCGCGGCGGGAGGAGGCTTCGTGGTGGGTGCGCTTGGGAGGATCGGAAC
>NW_027669629.1:0-75000 GCF_964212035.1 Myotis nattereri | reverse complement strand
TTCCTTCCTTCCTTTTTTCCTCTACTTTTTCAGCCCTTCCGCCCCCACAGACCCCCTAAACTTCGTTCCAAGGCGGGGGGTGGGGGGGGGTGTGCAAATGTGCTCCACCTCATGGAATACGTCACACACCTCTCCCTCTTCTACTCCAGCTTCCCCGCTAATACCCCTTGCCTCAGATTTGAGTCTCTGCCAAGTGCAAGCAGTGGGCGACCTACTACATAGCCTTGCAGTCAATGGGTAGTTTTTATTCTTGTTTGGGTGACCTTAGTTTAACTTCACACAGATTGTTTTCTGCGTAGGTGGCATTCGAGGAAAACAAACAAAAAACTCAGAATAATAGCCATGCCCGGTGTCATTAACTAACGAGGTCCTTTGGCATTTTGTCATTCTCTCTTCCCCAGCTTCCCTCCTGCCTCCCTCCAACTCTATCCCTTCCTCTTGTTCCTGATCTCCTCCACTCCACTCCAGTCTATTCCACTCGCCGCCCCCCCCCCCCCGAGATTCTGTCCATCCTGGGGCTCACACACAGTATACATACATACATACATACATACATACATTCGTCCTACACCTGAGCATCAACCAAAGAATTGGAAACAACAGCCATCTGCTGCTGCTGCTGCAGGAGGAGGAGGAGGAGGAGGAGGAGGAGGAGGAGGAGGAGGAGGAGACTCAAGAAGTAATGCCGTTCAAAACTAAACATTAATGCATTGTGTAAATGCTGTGAAAGGAAAAGTAGATAGAGTATGCCTGTAAATGCCATAGCTCTCCCTGCTCACCTAGCCTTTTCAATGACAGCACCCACCCACTTACTGTCATGGAGACTTCGCAGGATCCCTGACAGGAAGAAAATATCCCCTGTTGCTGAACCCTGGCTTTGCACACTGCCGATGACCCTCTTGGACAGATGCAAGAGCTCTCTCACTCCCAGTCCAAGAGAGGCTGTTTTGACCCTTGATCTCTTTCTTGGTTTGTTTTCTTTCAATGGTGGTAAACACAGACCTCCTTTGAACCTTTGATAAGCCTACAGTTTACAATCACACTCCTTTAGCTTGATTTTTAATACAACTCCCGGGGTGAGCATCACGACTTTAGAGTCACGGTGGTTCGCCCAATGAGAGGACTCGTGTGTGTGTGTGTGTGGGGGGGGGGGGGGGCGCTTTGCTTTCTCCCGCCTCCCTAAAATGTCACCAGTCGATTTCATGTGACCCACGTACGGTCTCCTCTTTGGATTGGAGTGTATAAAATAGGGGGGGGGGGCGGCGACATTGCCATGCCTCAGAACATCATCTCCCACCGTTGAGATTGTGCTTCTCGCCGTGTGTGCGACATTTCTGAACAGTTTGGCTGAAAGACACTCACAGAAATTCTTCACAGGTTGGAACATTTCTTACGTTGTTGACAAATGCCGCACACGCACACATGTGCGTGCACTTGCTTCACAGTTGCCGCCTCTGGGGCTCTTTCAGGTTTGTCCATTTTCCTTCCTCTTTTTCACGGGGAGCAAGGAGGCAGCGAGTGAAATCACCAGTGAGTGTGTGATATGAGACTGAGGATTTCCCGTGGAAAGCGGGTGAGCGGACGGGTGGGCAGAGGGAGGAAGGGAGGGAGGGAGGGAGGGAGGGAGGGATTGAGGGAGGACACATCCATCCATCCATCCATCCATCCATCCATCCATGCATCCATGGACGGAAATTAAAAGTTTAACAAACAGTGATGGTGAGTAGTCATGTCCTAGGCCGCTACCTTCCCTGACCAAGGTCAATCTTTTACTTTTTTATAGTGTTTTTATTGATTTCAAAGATGGAGAGAGAGAGAGACAGAGAGGATGAAAGATGATAATCATTGATCCACTGCCTCCTGCACACCCCCTACTGGGAGGTGGGGCCGGGGGGGGGGGGGGGGGATCGCTGGGGATCCAGCCCGCAACCTGTGCATGTGCCCTTGGCCTGAATAAAACCTGGGACCCTTTAGCCTGCAGGCCGACGCTCTAAATCCACTGAGCCAAACCGGCTAGGGTGTAATTTTCCTTGTTAAATCCCCTCATTTTTATTGAGTACATTGCTGACCGTTACTTATCCTACACCAACCTAAGTAAGAGAAGTATGTGTCTGTCATTTTATTTTAATTTTTATCCAATCCCAGAGGTTTCCAACACCACCACACACACACACACACACACACACACACACACACACACACACACCCCGCTTTGCCTTCTCTGGCCTCCCTCATCTATCACCAACCACTTACATCTCCTCTTTTGCTTGACATGTATACAACAAGGTTAACACACACACACACACACACACACACACACACACACCCTCCATTCTACGGAGTGTTATCCCAATATGTTGAGAATCTGCTTCCTGGCAATTGCCTCAAATGAACTCACAGACATTCTCCACAGATTTGATTATTTTTTTATGTTAACACATCCATTCATCCATCCGTTCGTCCGTCCGTCCACGGGGAAGTTAAAGATGAATGATAAAAGGGTGTCTGTCGTGAGTGGCACACTTGGAGCGGTGTGAGCCGTGGGGGGTGGGGCGCGGGGGTGGAGGGATGGATGATAAAAACCGGCAACTGGAGCAGAGTGTGCTGGCCGGTCTGGTGACCAGGGGTTATTGAGTCAAATCATCCCTCACCAGGCCTCCCCGGGGCCCTCATCGCTCCACTCCTACCTATGCCTCTCCAACTAGGGGATCTAAGACACCGAGATCTACTGTTGATCTTCGCCTTGGACCCTGGACTCACGCCCCTCAAACCCCTCCCTCCGGCTCCCCACTCCCTCGCGGGATTCCCAAACGGGTGAGGGCTGGTTCCTGGGTTGGCAGGTAGAGGGCACTCTTTTCCACCCGGACAGGCCGGGCCGGTTTCTCAAACAGCCTCCTTCCCTCCCTCAAGTTGGTGAGCTGCGGGCCTGAGGGGAGGGACTCATAGAGCCCGAGGCGAGGTCTGAGGCCCTGACGTCACCGGAGAGCTTTCTGCATTTGAATGAAGCCTCGGAGAGAGATCCATTGGAATGAATCGCCCTGACCTCCTCCCTTCCCGCTTGCTCCCTACCCCACCCTCTACTCCCCATCCCCCACCCCAGCTCCCTTCCTCTCAACCCTCAGGTCAGGGGTCTGGAAAGACGGGCGTGCCTCTGACATTCCAAAGGCATATACTTCTCCTATTGGGCCAAAGACGGGATTAGTGAAGGTAAAGGTGGACTTTGGTCAAAGCAGGGAAGATTCCAGATTAGCAAATGGCTACCTGCCATCCACTGCTTTTAGTGACAAGAGTTTTCATTTCAGACCATCTTTGGCGGTTACTTTGGGTCTCTGAGTTTGTGAGGCCCAAGGCCCAGTTCTGCTCTCCTGTAGCCTCCCCCCACCCCCACCCCCACCCTGGCCTCCCGCCCCGTCTATTTAGGTGCTCTTCCACAATCGCCTCTCTCGGCTCAACCCTGCACACAGCGTGGGTAGCATTCAACCCTGGTGCCAGGAAATGGCCAAAGCTCTCCATGGTCTGCTTTAGAGCGGGGGCCGGGCTAGGTTGCCAAAGAACATTACCCTCTTTTTTTTTCTCCCCTGGAGGGATCCCCTGAGTCTCATTTCTCCCACGTGTTGGTGAGTATGTACCCCCCAAAAGGGGACTCTCAAGTTACCGCGGCCCGGTTCCCCATCTACAGAGACACATGGGTAGCGAGCCCGAGAGCGAGAGGCATCTCTGCCAGCCTCTGGGGCTGTTTGGGGCCATTCTGAGTGGGGCGGTTCCCCCACGAATCGGGTAGCTCGGGCTCTCGTGGAAGTTCATCATGGAGAAAGGGCGGTTGGCAAACATACGTTCAGTCGGTCTCCAGATGAGGTTCCTCTGGGGATGTTCCCTTTTTAAAAATCATCATTCTCGCCCTAACGGGTTTGGCTCAGTGGATAGAGCAGCCGTGGGCAAACTACGGGCCGTTTGAAATGAATAAAACTAAAAAAAAAAAAAAAAAAAAGACCGTACCCTTTTATGTAATGATGTTTACTTTGAATTTATATTAGTTCACACAAACACTCCATCCATGCTTTTGTTCCGGCCCTCAGGTCCAGTTTAAGAACCCATTGTGGCCGAAACCGGTTTGGCTCAGTGGATAGAGCGTCGTCGGCCTGCGGACTGAGAGGTCCCAGGTTCGATTCCGGTCAAGGGCATGTACCTGGGTTGTGGGCACATCCCCGGTGGGAGATGTGCAGGAGGCAGCTGTTCGATGTTTCTCTCTCATCGATGTTTCTAACTCTCTATCCTTCTCCCTTCCTCTCTGTGAAAAATCAATAAAATATATTTAAAAAAAAAAAAGAACCCATTGTGGCCCTCGAGTCAAAAAGTTTGCCCACCCCTGGGATAGAGCCTCAGTCTGCGGACTCAAGGGTCCCAGGTTCCAGTCCGGTCAAGGGCATGTACCTTGGTTGTGGGCACATCCCCAGTAGGGAGTGTGCAGGAGGCAGCTGATGGATGTTTCTCTCTCATCGAAGTTTCTAACTCTCTATCCCTCTCCCTTCCTCTCTCTAAAAATATCAATAAAATATATTTTTTAAAAAATAAAAATCATCATTCTCCCCCTTTGGTTCAGCCTCTGGCTCATTGAAGTCTACATACACATGACCCTTCTAAAAAAAAACAAGCAAACAAACAAACCCACGAAAACCAGCAACCAAACATATGTTGGCATCACTGGCTTAAAGACAAAAACACACAGACAGACAGACAGACAGACAAACACAAACCTCTCTCTCCCTATCAGGTGAATTGGGGACGATTTGACCAGGAAAATAAATATAGGTTGCCCCTGTCCCATGCACTCATTGAAAGGGGACAGTATCTGATTTTAAAACAGCCCTCGGTCGGTTAGGTACCCCTACCTACCGCTGTTGGCACACAAGCTTGACTCCCAGGGAGAGGGAGACTTGTTTGGGCAGGGTAAAGAACGGGTAAAGTTGACTGGTAAGATCACCTAGTGTTGGTATTGCGTTATCTCAAAGAACTGTCCTATAAGGACTAGTTCTACAGATCACAGAGGTCTCGGAGTGTTTGGCACATCATCCATAATGTTTATTTAGTTGTTCAGGTGTTTTATCTTCTAAGTCTGCTCTCCTACGATTTCCCACCCACTTCTGGCATCTGGCCGGATCCCTCGGGAACCTGAAGAAGGCCAAATCTGACTACATGCTTTTCCGCTCCGCGTGCAGTCCCGGGGGGGGTGGGGGTGGGGGGGCGGCCTCCCGCAGAAGTTTAGCATCTTTGCTGCGCCCCCCCCCGCCCCCGCCCCCGGGGCCGGCCCAGTACTCCCCTTCCCCCCATGCCCGTCACTGTTTTAATAACACAAAATGCAAGTATGAAACATTGTACAAGTATGCTTTTTACTACATGGAAGTGCAAGAATACATTTGTGTGGCTTTTAAAAATATATCTTCATTGATTTCAGAGAGGAAGGGAGAGGGAGGGAGAGAGAGCCATAGAAGCATCTACCATGAGAGAGAATCACCCATCTGCTGCCTCCTGCACACCCCCTACTGGGGATCAAGCCCGTGACCCGGGCCTGCGCCCTGGACTGGAATGGAACCCCGGACCCTTCGGGTCCCCAGGCCGATGCTCTACCCACTGACCAAAACAGGCCGGGGCGGCACTTTGTTTTATACACGACAATCCAAGGAGGAGATGTAAGCGGGTTACAGACAATCCACTGGTGATAAATAAAGGAGGGAGGGAGGGAGGCAAAGGTGGGGTGGAGTGGGGTGGGGAGTGGCGGTGGCGGTGGGGGGGTCCTGTGGGATTGGATAAAAAGTGCAATGATAACCCTAGCTGTGAGGGACATGCTGGAGGCGGACAATCCACGATTTTCTCTCATCGCTGATGTTTCTCTCTCTCTTTCTCTCTCCCTTCCTCTCTGAAATCAATAAAATATTTTTTTTAAAAAGTAAAATGATAGACACATGCTTCCTTTTTTTTTTTTTTTTTTAAGATGTATTTTCATTGATTTCAGAGAGGAAGGGAGAGGGAGCCAGGGAGAGAGATAGAAACATCATCCATGAGAGAGAATTATGGATTGGCCAGCTCCTGCATGCCCCCTAGTGGGGCTCGAGACCATGACCTGGGCAGGCATGAGCCCTTGATCTGAATCAAACTCTCCCTGTTCGCCTTGCCTCTTTAATGACAGCACCCACCCCCTTACTGTCATGGAGACTTCTCAGGATCCCTGAGAGGAAGACAATATCCCCTGTTGCTGAACCCTGGCTTTGCACACTGCCGATGACCCTCTTGGACAGATGCAGGAGCTCTCTCACTCCCAGTCCAAGAGAGGGTGTTTTGACCCTTGATCTCTTTCTTGGTTTGTTTTCTTTCGATGGTGGTAAAACACAGACCTCCTCTGAACCTTTGATAAGCCTACAGTTTACATTCACACTCCTTTAGCTTGATTTTTAATACAAGTCCCGGGGTCGGGATCACGACTTTAGAGTCACAGGTGCTTCGCCCAATGAGAGGACACCTGTGTGTGGGGGCGGGAGGGGGAGGGAGAGGCGGGGTGGTGGTGGGGTGGTGGTGTTGGTTGTTGCCCGCTCTGCTTTCTCCCGCCTCCCTAAAATGTCACCAGTCGATTTCATGTAACCCACGTACGTACGGTCTCCTCTTTGGATTGGAGTGTATAAAATAGGGGGGGGGGGGGTGCGACATTGCCATGCCTCAGAACATCATCTCCAACCGTTGAGATTGTGCTTCTCGCCGTGTGTGCGACATTTCTGAACAGTTTGGCTGAAAGACACTCACAGAAATTCTTCACAGGTTGGAACATTTCTTACGTTGTTGACAAATGCCACACACGCACACATGTGCGTGCACTTGGTTCACAGTTGTCGCCTCTGGGGCTCTTTCAGGTTTGTCCATTTTCCTTCCTCTTTTTCACGGGGAGCAAGGAGGCAGCGAGTGAAATCACCAGTGAGTGTGTGATATGAGACTGAGGATTTCCCGTGGAAAGCGGGTGAGCGGACGGGTGGGCGGAGGGAGGGAGGGAGGGAGGGAGGGAGGGAGTGAGGGAGGACACATCCATCCATCCACACATCCATACATCCATGGACGGAAATTAAAAGTTTAACTAGAAAACAGTGATGGTGGGTAGTCACATCCTAGGCCGCTACCTTCCGTGAAAAAGGTCAATCATATATATAGTGTTCTTATTGATTTCAAAGAGGAAGAGAGAGAGAGAGAGAGAGAGAGAGAGAGAGAGAGGGAGAGATCAATGAGGAAAGATAATCATGGATCCATTGCCTTCTGCACACCCCCTACTGGGAGGTGGCGGGGGTGGGGGGTGGGGGTGGCACGCTGGGGATCCAGACCGCTGCCCCTGGCCTGAATCGAACCTGGGGGGCGCGGGGGTGGAGGGATGGATGATAAAAACCGGCAACTGGAGCAGAGTGTGCTGGCTGGTCCGGTGACCCGGGGTTATTGAGTCAAATCATCCTTCCCCAGGCCTCCGGGGGTCTTCATCACTCCACTCCTACCTATGCCTCTCTTCCCAGGGGATCTAAGACGCCGAGATCTACTGTTGATCTTCGCCTCGGACCCTGGACTCACGCCCCCTCAAACCCCTCCCTCCCGCTCCCCACCCCTTCGCGGCATTCCCAAACGGGTGAGGGCTGGTTCCTGGGTTGGCAGGTAGAGGGCACTCTTTTCCACCCGGACTGGCTGGTCGGTTTCTCAAACAGCCTCCTTCCCTCCCTGAAGTTGGTGAGCTGCGGGCGGGCCTGAGGGTGGGGGACTCAGAGAAGCCCGAGGCGAGGTCCGAGGCCCTGACGTCACCGGAGAGCTCTCTGCATTTGAATGAAGCCTCGGAGAGAGATCCATTGGAAGGAATCGCCCTGACCTCCTCCCCTCCCGCTTGCTCCCTACCCCACCCCCTGCTTCCCACCCCCCACCCCAGCTCCCTTCCTCTCAGCCCTCAGGTCAGGGGCTTCCCTCTCAGTGCTGAACTGAGCCTCTGGGCCTGCGGCGGGGAGGGGCGGGGGAGAGCGGAGTCACGCGGGCAGGGGGAAAGCCGAGTTGCTTCCTGTGAGTGTATTTGAGCCCCAAGGTCCCTGTGGGTCCAGCGGAAATCTGTGTCTGTGGGGGCTGTCCCACCCTGGCCGGTCATTTCCCTCCCCCATCTGGGAGCTGGGCTCTCTCTCCTGCCCTGGTTCTGCACACAGGTGTGCGCCTGGCTCTCCACTCTCCACACAGCCTGGTTCCCAGGTCCTGCGGTGAATCACTCAGACCACCCCCACCCACACCCCACCCCCAAGGCCAATCCTTTCATCTCAGCCCCCACAGCTGCCCTTGGTCAGCCCTGGGTGACCAAGCCCTCATGACCTCTGAGTGGCTACACGTGGCCCTCTTGCCTGCTGGGAGCCACTGAGCAAAAGGGTTTTATCCTCAGCTCCGAGCTGCCTTTCGGCGGACACCACTTCAGTCCGGGGCTGAAGCTCTCAGTGGACAGACAGGCTGAGGCTGCCAAGCCAGGGCAGGCTCCAGGCAGGGACGGGATCCCCAGGTCAGGTCCCCCTTGGTCCAGCCCACCTGTGTTCTGTCCAGGTGGTGGGAGATGGCACTGCCCCACATGGGGGAGTGGCAGCTCGTCACAGCAGCCAGGCTTGCGGTGGACTCAGAACCAGCTCAGGAGGTGCGGCATGCTCCCGGTGGGTGCCCCGGGAAACCAGTTTTCCGGGCAGGGAGAATCCTTGAGTGTAGCATCTGGGCAATTTCTGTGGCGTAAATACTCCCACCATGGCCCATTCCAGGCTCCCATGGTGACGTCGGTGAATGCACTGAGCTCAGAGTTGGGGAGACGAGCACAGTCTGCTCCCCCTCCCCCCACCCCCCCACCCCCGCTCACCTTGTGCCTCTTCCTACCTCCCCTCACCCCCAACCACACCGCCATGCCTTCCATGGGGCTGAAATGCTCAAGTCCCAGCCGTCCCTGCTCACAAAAGCCTCCGCTGGGTAGGGGATTTCACTGCCAGCCCCTAGACAGCGACCTTGAAGCTCTTGGGATCCTCAGCAATATAAAGCACTTTACATCACCCGCACACACACACACACACACACACACACAAAAGACAAGGATAACCAGGAAGGCGGTCGTGCCCACAGGGGCCTGGAAAGACGGGGCGTGCCCCTAACATTCCAAAATGGGTCTAGCTGCAGGCAGGATGGGTAGCATTCAACTCCGTGGTGCCAGGAATTGGCCAAACCTCTCCCTCGTCCGCTTTCTAGCGGGGCGGGGGTGGGGGGTGGGGGTGGGGGTGGGGGTGGGGGGGGGGTGGAGTAGGTTGCCAGAGAAGATTAGCCTTTTTTTTTTTTTTTAATTTTCTTGGATGGAGGGACCCCCTGAGTCTAATTTCTCCCAAGTTTTGGTGAGTATGTACCCCCAAAAAGGGGACTCTCAAGGTACCGCGGCCTGGTTCCCCATCTACGGAGGAGACACATGGGTAGTGAGCCTAGCCGAGTGTGAGAGGCGTCTCTGCCAGCCTCTGGGGCTGCTTGAGGCCATTCTGAGCGGGGGCGGGCCCCCCATAAATCGGGTCGCTCGGGCTCTGTCGTGGAAGTTCATCATGGAGGAAGGACTGTTGGCAAACATACATACGTTCACTCGGTCTCAAGATGAGATTCCTCTCGGGATGTTCCCTTTTTAAAAATCATCATTCTCGCCCTAACCGGTTTGGCTCAGTGGACAGAGCAGCGATGGTGAACCTTTTGTGATCGGCATGCCAGCATTTTGAAAAACCCTAATTTAACTCTGGTGCCCTGTCACATATAGAAATTTTCTGATATTTGCAACCATGGTAAAACAAAGACTTATATTTCTGATATTCATTTTATATATTTAAATGCCATTTAACAAAGAAAAATCAACCAAAAAAAAAAAAGAGTTGTGTCATAGGTTCGCCATCACTGGGATAGAGCATCAGCCTGCGGACTCAAGGGTCCCAGGTTCAATTCCGGTCAAGGGCAGGTACCTTGGTTGCGGGCACATGCCCAGTAGGGAGTGTGCAGGAGGCAGCTGATGGATGTTTCTCTCTCATCGATGTTTCCAACTCTCTATCCCTCTCCCTTCCTCTCTCTAAAAATGTCAATTAAATATATTTTTAAAAAAATAAAAATCATCATTCTCCCCCTTTGGTTCAGCCTCTGGCTCATTGAAGTCTACATACACATGACCCTTCTAATAAAACCCCACAAAAACCAACAACCAACATATGTTGGTGTCACTGGCTTAAAGACAAACACGCAGACAGACAGGCAGACAGACAGAGACAAAACTCTCTGTCCCTATCAGGTGAATTGGGGACGATTTGAGCAGGAAAATATAGGTTGCCCCTGTCCCATGCCCTCATTGAAAGGGGACAGGTTCTGATTTTAAAACAGCCGTCGGTCGGTCGGTCGGTCGGTCAGGTACCCCTACCTACCTACCTACCTACCTACCTACCTACCTACCGCTGTCGGCACACGAGCTTGACTCCCAGGGAGAGGGAGACTTGGTTGGGTAGGGTAAAGAACGGGTAAAGTAGCCCCGGTCGGTGGGCGTCTCCGAGAGCTTCAGTACCTTCACCTCTTAGGATCATTGCCATTTTTCCAAAAGCGGTATGAGTGAGGAGAAGGGGAGATACCCTCTCACAGTCCTCGGAGCATCCCTAGGTTCGCTTCTGTGTGTTTTCTCTTTGTAAATCCAATTTTTGTCTTTTGTTGTGGTTGTTTTCTACACTCTTTCTAAGGGTGACCTGGCTTTGGATAGCAGAAACAGACGCCTCTACAGTTTCACAGCAGACCTCATGGACAGATTCTGTTGCCTCGCCCTCAGAAACCAGCAGGTGTATACGTCGTGTTCACGGAAAAACACGCAAACCCGTAGAGAACTTTTATGAGTTTACTTGAGCCAAACTGTCCACACTTGCCGGGAAGCAGAATCTCAAGGGGTTGGGACAATGCTCCGGAGAATGGCTGTTTTTCACTGTGTTTTATTCATTCTTTCTCTAAATTATTATTTAATACATTTTCATTGATTTCTGAGAGGAAGGGAGAGGGAGAGAGCGATAGAAACACCCGCTACTGGGGATCGAGCCCACAACCGGGCCTGCGCCCTTGACTGAAATCGAACCCGGGACCCTTCGGTCTCCAGGCCGATGCTCTACCCACTGACCAAAACCGGCTGGGGCGTTACTTTGTTTTATACATGACAATCCAATCCAAGGAGGAGACATAAGTGGGTTACAGGAAATCCACTGGTGATAGATGAGGGAGGGAAGGGTGGGGTGGGGTGGGGAGTGGGGGTACACCTCTGGGATTGGATGTAAAGCAAAATGATAGATGCATACTTCTTTTTAAAAAAATACATTTTTAGTTGATTGCAGAGAGGGAGCGAGAGAGAAACATCATTGATGAGGGAGAATCGTGGATCGGCGGCCTCCTGCACGCCCCATAGTGGGGCTCGAGCCCCTGACCAGGGCGGGCATGCTCCCTGGCCCCGAATCGAACCCGGGACCTTAAGGTCCGCCACAGGCTGACATCGGCTCTACCCACTGAGACAAACCCAGCCAGGGCCACACCTACTTCTTTTCCTTAGGTGGGTGCAGGATAGATAGTTAACAGGCAACAATACACTGTGATAACAATAACAATGAAGGAATTTATGGTCTCTTTCCTGCAGGGCGCCCAGGGGCATTTCCTTGTGTGTGTGTGTGGGGGGGGGGGGGGGGCGGTGGGCCGCGGAGCTGGGGGGAAGGGGAGGACGGGAGGCGGGGAGAGTAGGGGGGCTAACGTTATAAGCTTCTATGACATTTCAGAGGTATGTTGTCTTAGATGCAAAAGGACCATAGGTTCAGTTAAGGTAAACGCTGACCTGGTCAGGGAAGACTCAGGCCCCAGGACGCGACCAGCCACCACAACTGCTCTTAGTAACAGTCTCCCTTCAGACCATCCCTGCGGTGGCTTTAGGCCTTTCGGTTTGCAAGACCGCCGCGCAGGCCTTCCCTGAGCTCGTGGGGTTAGCATGTGGCCCCTTTCGTCGTCCACAATTGTGTGGGACTAAAGGAGTCACCCTTTCTGTCAAAGAAGGGAGTTTAGGCAGCCTCCCTTTTGGCTCCAGGGGCTTGGAAGCCGCCATTTCGAAAAAATGGCAAAGGTCAACCCCTCCCTCTTATCCTCTCCACCCCCACCCCCCACCCCCGTTTTAATTTCGCTGTTTTGTTTTTCCATTAAACAAATTCACATTTTATTTATGTTGACATAAACTGTACAAAATTGACTAAATCGAGACGCGGCAGTAGATGTAACCACGGAAACAGACAGAATGAAACAGACCGATCTGCTGTCAGTATCCATGGCCTCTGATCCTGTCTTGACCACGAAACGGAAGTGTGCCACATATTCTTGCTAAAAAGCTTATAAGGATATAGGCTCAACAGGGGAATGTAAACAGCGACACCCAGGTGTGGGTGTAACGATGGCGGGTTCTTCCCGCAATGTTTCACAGTCATTTGTTTAAGATCATCGAATAAAGACAGAAATCCTCACCGGAATCCTTGCCTGGCAAGCTCACGTTTCTTTCACCATCTGGTCATTTCACTGTTGGTTACAGATTTCTCGTGGCTTACTTAAAACTCCTGCTAGTCAGAGGTTAGTCGTGAGCTTCATTGCACAATTTTATGAAACAGATTCCTCCCACACCTTCTCAAAATTTATTTCTTCAAAGAACGGATAACTCAATGCCCAACAACTGTGACAATGAATGTGGTGTCTGCCATGACCTCACTGAAACAAGCCCAAAGTGCCATCGGCAGAGATCACGCAGCAGTGCAACGCGGCGCTTCCTTCCGGTGCCCGCCGCCGCCGCCGCCCTCTGGAAGAACAACAGTTAGTTCTCCAAAGCGTGAGGGTTCACACCGGGGCCATTTAAGCAGAGGATCAGTGGCTACTCTACTCCAGATAGCCCGTGATTAAGTGACCCACCTATATCTTACAGCTTCTCTATGTTTCCTTTCAAATTTCTTAGATTTTTTTTCAATATCAAATACAAGAGAGAACGCATTTTAAAAGTCTCTCGGGGATTTCCGACACTTTCGGAATTATCTGTAGGAAGCTCTGACTTAGTTCTGTAGAGTTTGATGTATGTGTCCACCATTAAGTCCAAATCATGTCTCACATCGAAATGCATGTTAAGCAAAGCTAAGCTACTTGACCTTTGCCCTGTCAAAGTGTTCCTCCGGTGTGCTTTGAGACGCTTTCGCCCGTTTTCATAGCGTTCGTTCTCAACCTTCATCACAGGGAGAATTCGTAGGACCTTTAGCAACCAACGTATAAACATGAGGAAAAAACTTGATGTCTGGCAGGTGGAGGGCTTCATACACGGTGGATGGAAGCTCTATATCTTTTCCTCTGGGTTTCCACTTGATTCTCCAACAATGCAGCTCAGCTGAGAGTGCATCGGGATTGGGTAAGTCGCTGCCGTACATGTCAGCCTGGTGCTCCTCCGGCGTATTGAATTTCATCCGTCCCGTGACAGGGGGGACCAGAGATCAGCATCGAAGAGCTTTGGGGTGGGTGCTGTTCTGAGACTACCTCTCTCAGTTCCTGAACAATGCGGTCCACTGCTGGAACAGTCAGAGGCTCTTTATAGCAGCACCTCTCAGAGGTAGGTCGGCTGAGACTCCAGGTTCCCTCGCTGAGCTCTGTGGAACTTCCCGGGGAGCTTCATATCTGAAATAGCAAATGTGGTTGCCGGATGGGTGGCTTCCTCAAACCAAAATTCACGATCACCTTCGGTATCTTCCATCACTTCACGTAGCAAACGCAGCGCCCCCGGTCGAGCTACTGGCCGGCTGCAAAGAACACATCAGAGGTCTGACCCTGGAGATTTTTCCCAGAGGCTCTTGTCAAAGGTAGAACGTCTTTTTTAAGAACGACAATGGTAGCCGTGGCCGGTTTGGCACAGTGGGTAGAGCGTCGGCCTGAGGACTGAAGGGTCCCAGGTTCGATTCCGGTCAGGGGCATGTGCCTTGGTTGCGGGCACATCCCCAGTAGGAGGTATGCAGGAGGCAGTTGATGGATGTTTCTCTCTCATCGATGTTTCTGGCTCTCTATCTCTCTCCCTTCCTCTCTGTAAAAAAAAAATCAATAAAATATATATCAAAAGAAAAGAACGACAATGGTAACCACGAAATCAAAATCTGTTGCTGCACTGCAGAGTGGGAATGCTCGGCCCGCTGTACAGTTTTCCCATCTACTATGTGTGTCCTCTTGTGTACCGCCCGCCTACACAGAAAACAAGTGCTTGCAGGAGCTCCACTGCGATTTCAAAAGCATCGTGCGCGCCTGCCTGTCCCCTGAGAATGGCAAATTTCCTTCAGTTCTTGACCGCTTTCTTCGTTGTTCTGAAAGAGGACAGAAATGACACTGTCAAGCTCTAAAAGCGGTTGTGGTGACGGGTGGAAAAAAGATCAAACTCCCTCAATTGTTCCAAACGCAACAGACGCTCCGGTGACAGGCACCGATTTTGCCGACCGCGTACTTGAGGCACAGGGAAGAGCAGAGTGTGTAGACAGCTTGGGGAGGGATGTTTCTCCAAAGGTCCAGAAGCAACAACTTTAGTTTCGGAAGGAAATCCACTGGACACAATGTAAGCCTGGCCACGACAATATTCCATGCGTAATCCCCACTTCTCCGGTCTCGTAGTGTGAAACGTCATAGCCAAAATTTCGGCAGCGGCTTCAGAAGGCAGGAAACCCACAGATTCCTCTCTCAGGTCACGAGCTTCGTCAGCAAACCTCACCAACGCGGGCAGGTGCTCTTGCCCTGCTGTGTCCACTACGTGCGTGCGTGCGTGCGTGCGTGCGTCCGTCTGTCAGTGGCCATGGAAAAGAAGGGGGAGTCTCTCACTCCCCTGAGCGTTCCTTCCCCGAATGCGGCTCTCACGGATCTCTAGCATCTGCTTCTGCTTGTACTTTTGAACAGAATGGTGCGTTGACTGCTGTGGTCTCAAAAGGGCTTTCTCAGAGCGACCCTCTTCACCAGAATTTATCGGGCACTCCGACAGTGCCTGCCTGCCTGCCTGCCTGCCTGCCTGCCTGCCTGCCTGCCTGCCTGAAAGTCATCCGGAGTGAAGAGGCCTTCTGGGATTTCATCAGCTTCATGTCCATCTAGAGCAGTGGCTGCCTGCCTGCCTGTCATCCGGAGTGAAGAGGCCTTCTGGGATTTCATCAGCTTCATGTCCATCTAGAGCAGTGGTTCTCAACCTTCCTAATGCCGCAACCTCTGAATACAGTTCCTCATGTTGTGGTGACCCCCAATTTCATTGTTACAGGTTGAACATAAGGAAAGCCTAGTGATTAATCACAAAAACAATATGTAATTATAGGGGTGTTTTCCGATGGTCTTAGGCGACCCCTCTGAGAGGGTCGTTCGACCCCCAAAGGGGTTGCGACCCACAGGTTGAGAACCGCTGATCTAGACTTCTGTTTTGTTTTCCCATAAGAATCAAAACTTCAAATAAAGATTTTACAGTATTCTTTTGTTTACTTTCTCTTCAAGGGTTAAAGGTAAAATGTCTTCATCCTGTTCTTCACCCCCTTCTGTATTGGAGTTCTGATCGCTCTATGTTTGTTTTTGTTCCCTTTCAGAAGTTTCATTAATTTTTTCCTGTTTCCGTGTCCTGATTTCATCTTCGCTCAATTCTTTTATTCGTTTTCTGTGTCTACTATGTGGATTGTTCAAATGACTGGTAAGATCACCTATTGTTGGTATTGCATTATCTCGAAGAACTGTCCTATAAGGACTAGTTCTACAGATCACAGAGGTCTCGGAGTGTTTGGCACATCATCCATAATGTTTATTTAGTTGTTCAGGTGTTTTATCTTCTAAGTCTGCTCTCCTACGATTTCCCACCCACTTCTGGCATCTGGCCGGATCCCTCGGGAACCTGAAGAAGGCCAAATCTGACTACATGCTTTTCCGCTCCGCGTGCAGTCCGGGGGGGGGGGGGGGGGCGGCCTCCCGCAGAAGTTTAGCATCTTTGCTGCGCCCCCCCCCACCCGCCCCCGCCCCCGGGGCCGGCCCAGTACTCCCCTTCCCCCCATGCCCGTCACTGTTTTAATAACACAAAATGCAAGTATGAAACATTGTACAAGTATGCTTTTTACTACATGGAAGTGCAAGAATACATTTGTGTGGCTTTTAAAAATATATCTTCATTGATTTCAGAGAGGAAGGGAGAGGGAGGGAGAGAGAGCCATAGAAGCATCTACCATGAGAGAGAATCACCCATCTGCTGCCTCCTGCACACCCCCTACTGGGGATCAAGCCCGTGACCCGGGCCTGCGCCCTGGACTGGACTGGAACCCCGGACCCTTCGGGTCCCCAGGCCGATGCTCTACCCACTGACCAAAACAGGCCGGGGCGGCACTTTGTTTTATACACGACAATCCAAGGAGGAGATGTAAGCGGGTTACAGACAATCCACTGGTGATAAATAAAGGAGGGAGGGAGGGAGGGAGGGAGGGAGGGAGGGAGGGAGGCAGGCAAAGGTGGGGTGGAGTGGGGTGGGGAGTGGCGGTGGCGGTGGGGGGGTCCTGTGGGATTGGATAAAAAGTGAAATGATAGCCCTAGCTGTGAGAGACATGCTGGAGGCGGACAGTCCACGATTTTCTCTCATCGCTGATGTTTCTCTCTCTCTTTCTCTCTCCCTTCCTCTCTGAAATCAATAAAATATTTTTTTAAAAAAGTAAAATGATAGACACATGCTTCCTTTTTTTTTTTTTTTTTTTTTATGATGTATTTTCATTGATTTCAGAGAGGAAGGGAGAGGGAGCCAGGGAGAGAGATAGAAACATCATCCATGAGAGAGAATTATGGATTGGCCAGCTCCTGCATGCCCCCTAGTGGGGCTCGAGACCATGACCTGGGCAGGCATGAGCCCTTGACCTGAATCGAACTCTCCCTGCTCGCCTTGCCTTTTCAACGACAGCACCCACCCCCTACCCACCCCCTTACTGTCATGGAGACTTCTCAGGATCCCTGAGAGGAAGACAATATCCCCTGTTGCTGAACCCTGGCTTTGCACACTGCCGATGACCCTCTTGGACAGATGCAGGAGCTCTCTCACTCCCAGTCCAAGAGAGGGTGTTTTGACCCTTGATCTCTTTCTTGGTTTGTTTTCTTTCAATGGTGGTAAACACAGACCTCCTTTGAACCTTTGATAAGCCTACAGTTTACATTCACACTCCTTTAGCTTGATTTTTAATACAACTCCCGGGGTGAGCATCACGACTTTAGAGTCACGGTGGTTCGCCCAATGAGAGGACTCGTGTGTGTGTGTGTGTGTGGGGGGGGGGGGGCGCTTTGCTTTCTCCCGCCTCCCTAAAATGTCACCAGTCGATTTCATGTGACCCACGTACGGTCTCCTCTTTGGATTGGAGTGTATAAAATAGGGGGGGGGGGCGGCGACATTGCCATGCCTCAGAACATCATCTCCCACCGTTGAGATTGTGCTTCTCGCCGTGTGTGCGACATTTCTGAACAGTTTGGCTGAAAGACACTCACAGAAATTCTTCACAGGTTGGAACATTTCTTACGTTGTTGACAAATGCCGCACACGCACACATGTGCGTGCACTTGCTTCACAGTTGCCGCCTCTGGGGCTCTTTCAGGTTTGTCCATTTTCCTTCCTCTTTTTCACGGGGAGCAAGGAGGCAGCGAGTGAAATCACCAGTGAGTGTGTGATATGAGACTGAGGATTTCCCGTGGAAAGCGGGTGAGCGGACGGGTGGGCAGAGGGAGGAAGGGAGGGAGGGAGGGAGGGAGGGAGGGATTGAGGGAGGACACATCCATCCATCCATCCATCCATCCATCCATCCATGCATCCATGGACGGAAATTAAAAGTTTAACAAACAGTGATGGTGAGTAGTCATGTCCTAGGCCGCTACCTTCCCTGACCAAGGTCAATCTTTTACTTTTTTATAGTGTTTTTATTGATTTCAAAGATGGAGAGAGAGAGAGACAGAGAGGATGAAAGATGATAATCATTGATCCACTGCCTCCTGCACACCCCCTACTGGGAGGTGGGGCCGGGGGGGGGGGGGGGGGATCGCTGGGGATCCAGCCCGCAACCTGTGCATGTGCCCTTGGCCTGAATAAAACCTGGGACCCTTTAGCCTGCAGGCCGACGCTCTAAATCCACTGAGCCAAACCGGCTAGGGTGTAATTTTCCTTGTTAAATCCCCTCATTTTTATTGAGTACATTGCTGACCGTTACTTATCCTACACCAACCTAAGTAAGAGAAGTATGTGTCTGTCATTTTATTTTAATTTTTATCCAATCCCAGAGGTTTCCAACACCACCACACACACACACACACACACACACACACACACACACACACACCCCCGCTTTGCCTTCTCTGGCCTCCCTCATCTATCACCAACCACTTACATCTCCTCTTTTGCTTGACATGTATACAACAAGGTTAACACACACACACACACACACACACACACACACACACCCTCCATTCTACGGAGTGTTATCCCAATATGTTGAGAATCTGCTTCCTGGCAATTGCCTCAAATGAACTCACAGACATTCTCCACAGATTTGATTATTTTTTTATGTTAACACATCCATTCATCCATCCGTTCGTCCGTCCGTCCACGGGGAAGTTAAAGATGAATGATAAAAGGGTGTCTGTCGTGAGTGGCACACTTGGAGCGGTGTGAGCCGTGGGGGGTGGGGCGCGGGGGTGGAGGGATGGATGATAAAAACCGGCAACTGGAGCAGAGTGTGCTGGCCGGTCTGGTGACCAGGGGTTATTGAGTCAAATCATCCCTCACCAGGCCTCCCCGGGGCCCTCATCGCTCCACTCCTACCTATGCCTCTCCAACTAGGGGATCTAAGACACCGAGATCTACTGTTGATCTTCGCCTTGGACCCTGGACTCACGCCCCTCAAACCCCTCCCTCCGGCTCCCCACTCCCTCGCGGGATTCCCAAACGGGTGAGGGCTGGTTCCTGGGTTGGCAGGTAGAGGGCACTCTTTTCCACCCGGACAGGCCGGGCCGGTTTCTCAAACAGCCTCCTTCCCTCCCTCAAGTTGGTGAGCTGCGGGCCTGAGGGGAGGGACTCATAGAGCCCGAGGCGAGGTCTGAGGCCCTGACGTCACCGGAGAGCTTTCTGCATTTGAATGAAGCCTCGGAGAGAGATCCATTGGAATGAATCGCCCTGACCTCCTCCCTTCCCGCTTGCTCCCTACCCCACCCTCTACTCCCCATCCCCCACCCCAGCTCCCTTCCTCTCAACCCTCAGGTCAGGGGTCTGGAAAGACGGGCGTGCCTCTGACATTCCAAAGGCATATACTTCTCCTATTGGGCCAAAGACGGGATTAGTGAAGGTAAAGGTGGACTTTGGTCAAAGCAGGGAAGATTCCAGATTAGCAAATGGCTACCTGCCATCCACTGCTTTTAGTGACAAGAGTTTTCATTTCAGACCATCTTTGGCGGTTACTTTGGGTCTCTGAGTTTGTGAGGCCCAAGGCCCAGTTCTGCTCTCCTGTAGCCTCCCCCCACCCCCACCCCCACCCTGGCCTCCCGCCCCGTCTATTTAGGTGCTCTTCCACAATCGCCTCTCTCGGCTCAACCCTGCACACAGCGTGGGTAGCATTCAACCCTGGTGCCAGGAAATGGCCAAAGCTCTCCATGGTCTGCTTTAGAGCGGGGGCCGGGCTAGGTTGCCAAAGAACATTACCCTCTTTTTTTTTCTCCCCTGGAGGGATCCCCTGAGTCTCATTTCTCCCACGTGTTGGTGAGTATGTACCCCCCAAAAGGGGACTCTCAAGTTACCGCGGCCCGGTTCCCCATCTACAGAGACACATGGGTAGCGAGCCCGAGAGCGAGAGGCATCTCTGCCAGCCTCTGGGGCTGTTTGGGGCCATTCTGAGTGGGGCGGTTCCCCCACGAATCGGGTAGCTCGGGCTCTCGTGGAAGTTCATCATGGAGAAAGGGCGGTTGGCAAACATACGTTCAGTCGGTCTCCAGATGAGGTTCCTCTGGGGATGTTCCCTTTTTAAAAATCATCATTCTCGCCCTAACGGGTTTGGCTCAGTGGATAGAGCAGCCGTGGGCAAACTACGGGCCGTTTGAAATGAATAAAACTAAAAAAAAAAAAAAAAAAAAGACCGTACCCTTTTATGTAATGATGTTTACTTTGAATTTATATTAGTTCACACAAACACTCCATCCATGCTTTTGTTCCGGCCCTCAGGTCCAGTTTAAGAACCCATTGTGGCCGAAACCGGTTTGGCTCAGTGGATAGAGCGTCGTCGGCCTGCGGACTGAGAGGTCCCAGGTTCGATTCCGGTCAAGGGCATGTACCTGGGTTGTGGGCACATCCCCGGTGGGAGATGTGCAGGAGGCAGCTGTTCGATGTTTCTCTCTCATCGATGTTTCTAACTCTCTATCCTTCTCCCTTCCTCTCTGTGAAAAATCAATAAAATATATTTAAAAAAAAAAAAGAACCCATTGTGGCCCTCGAGTCAAAAAGTTTGCCCACCCCTGGGATAGAGCCTCAGTCTGCGGACTCAAGGGTCCCAGGTTCCAGTCCGGTCAAGGGCATGTACCTTGGTTGTGGGCACATCCCCAGTAGGGAGTGTGCAGGAGGCAGCTGATGGATGTTTCTCTCTCATCGAAGTTTCTAACTCTCTATCCCTCTCCCTTCCTCTCTCTAAAAATATCAATAAAATATATTTTTTAAAAAATAAAAATCATCATTCTCCCCCTTTGGTTCAGCCTCTGGCTCATTGAAGTCTACATACACATGACCCTTCTAAAAAAAAACAAGCAAACAAACAAACCCACGAAAACCAGCAACCAAACATATGTTGGCATCACTGGCTTAAAGACAAAAACACACAGACAGACAGACAGACAGACAAACACAAACCTCTCTCTCCCTATCAGGTGAATTGGGGACGATTTGACCAGGAAAATAAATATAGGTTGCCCCTGTCCCATGCACTCATTGAAAGGGGACAGTATCTGATTTTAAAACAGCCCTCGGTCGGTTAGGTACCCCTACCTACCGCTGTTGGCACACAAGCTTGACTCCCAGGGAGAGGGAGACTTGTTTGGGCAGGGTAAAGAACGGGTAAAGTTGACTGGTAAGATCACCTAGTGTTGGTATTGCGTTATCTCAAAGAACTGTCCTATAAGGACTAGTTCTACAGATCACAGAGGTCTCGGAGTGTTTGGCACATCATCCATAATGTTTATTTAGTTGTTCAGGTGTTTTATCTTCTAAGTCTGCTCTCCTACGATTTCCCACCCACTTCTGGCATCTGGCCGGATCCCTCGGGAACCTGAAGAAGGCCAAATCTGACTACATGCTTTTCCGCTCCGCGTGCAGTCCCGGGGGGGGGGGGGGGGGGGTGGGGGTGGGGGGGCGGCCTCCCGCAGAAGTTTAGCATCTTTGCTGCGCCCCCCCCCGCCCCCGCCCCCGGGGCCGGCCCAGTACTCCCCTTCCCCCCATGCCCGTCACTGTTTTAATAACACAAAATGCAAGTATGAAACATTGTACAAGTATGCTTTTTACTACATGGAAGTGCAAGAATACATTTGTGTGGCTTTTAAAAATATATCTTCATTGATTTCAGAGAGGAAGGGAGAGGGAGGGAGAGAGAGCCATAGAAGCATCTACCATGAGAGAGAATCACCCATCTGCTGCCTCCTGCACACCCCCTACTGGGGATCAAGCCCGTGACCCGGGCCTGCGCCCTGGACTGGAATGGAACCCCGGACCCTTCGGGTCCCCAGGCCGATGCTCTACCCACTGACCAAAACAGGCCGGGGCGGCACTTTGTTTTATACACGACAATCCAAGGAGGAGATGTAAGCGGGTTACAGACAATCCACTGGTGATAAATAAAGGAGGGAGGGAGGGAGGCAAAGGTGGGGTGGAGTGGGGTGGGGAGTGGCGGTGGCGGTGGGGGGGTCCTGTGGGATTGGATAAAAAGTGCAATGATAACCCTAGCTGTGAGGGACATGCTGGAGGCGGACAATCCACGATTTTCTCTCATCGCTGATGTTTCTCTCTCTCTTTCTCTCTCCCTTCCTCTCTGAAATCAATAAAATATTTTTTTTAAAAAGTAAAATGATAGACACATGCTTCCTTTTTTTTTTTTTTTTTTAAGATGTATTTTCATTGATTTCAGAGAGGAAGGGAGAGGGAGCCAGGGAGAGAGATAGAAACATCATCCATGAGAGAGAATTATGGATTGGCCAGCTCCTGCATGCCCCCTAGTGGGGCTCGAGACCATGACCTGGGCAGGCATGAGCCCTTGATCTGAATCAAACTCTCCCTGTTCGCCTTGCCTCTTTAATGACAGCACCCACCCCCTTACTGTCATGGAGACTTCTCAGGATCCCTGAGAGGAAGACAATATCCCCTGTTGCTGAACCCTGGCTTTGCACACTGCCGATGACCCTCTTGGACAGATGCAGGAGCTCTCTCACTCCCAGTCCAAGAGAGGGTGTTTTGACCCTTGATCTCTTTCTTGGTTTGTTTTCTTTCGATGGTGGTAAAACACAGACCTCCTCTGAACCTTTGATAAGCCTACAGTTTACATTCACACTCCTTTAGCTTGATTTTTAATACAAGTCCCGGGGTCGGGATCACGACTTTAGAGTCACAGGTGCTTCGCCCAATGAGAGGACACCTGTGTGTGGGGGCGGGAGGGGGAGGGAGAGGCGGGGTGGTGGTGGGGTGGTGGTGTTGGTTGTTGCCCGCTCTGCTTTCTCCCGCCTCCCTAAAATGTCACCAGTCGATTTCATGTAACCCACGTACGTACGGTCTCCTCTTTGGATTGGAGTGTATAAAATAGGGGGGGGGGGGGTGCGACATTGCCATGCCTCAGAACATCATCTCCAACCGTTGAGATTGTGCTTCTCGCCGTGTGTGCGACATTTCTGAACAGTTTGGCTGAAAGACACTCACAGAAATTCTTCACAGGTTGGAACATTTCTTACGTTGTTGACAAATGCCACACACGCACACATGTGCGTGCACTTGGTTCACAGTTGTCGCCTCTGGGGCTCTTTCAGGTTTGTCCATTTTCCTTCCTCTTTTTCACGGGGAGCAAGGAGGCAGCGAGTGAAATCACCAGTGAGTGTGTGATATGAGACTGAGGATTTCCCGTGGAAAGCGGGTGAGCGGACGGGTGGGCGGAGGGAGGGAGGGAGGGAGGGAGGGAGGGAGGGAGGGAGGACACATCCATCCATCCACACATCCATACATCCATGGACGGAAATTAAAAGTTTAACTAGAAAACAGTGATGGTGGGTAGTCACATCCTAGGCCGCTACCTTCCGTGAAAAAGGTCAATCATATATATAGTGTTCTTATTGATTTCAAAGAGGAAGAGAGAGAGAGAGAGAGAGAGAGAGAGAGAGAGAGGGAGAGATCAATGAGGAAAGATAATCATGGATCCATTGCCTTCTGCACACCCCCTACTGGGAGGTGGCGGGGGTGGGGGGTGGGGGTGGCACGCTGGGGATCCAGACCGCTGCCCCTGGCCTGAATCGAACCTGGGGGGCGCGGGGGTGGAGGGATGGATGATAAAAACCGGCAACTGGAGCAGAGTGTGCTGGCTGGTCCGGTGACCCGGGGTTATTGAGTCAAATCATCCTTCCCCAGGCCTCCGGGGGTCTTCATCACTCCACTCCTACCTATGCCTCTCTTCCCAGGGGATCTAAGACGCCGAGATCTACTGTTGATCTTCGCCTCGGACCCTGGACTCACGCCCCCTCAAACCCCTCCCTCCCGCTCCCCACCCCTTCGCGGCATTCCCAAACGGGTGAGGGCTGGTTCCTGGGTTGGCAGGTAGAGGGCACTCTTTTCCACCCGGACTGGCTGGTCGGTTTCTCAAACAGCCTCCTTCCCTCCCTGAAGTTGGTGAGCTGCGGGCGGGCCTGAGGGTGGGGGACTCAGAGAAGCCCGAGGCGAGGTCCGAGGCCCTGACGTCACCGGAGAGCTCTCTGCATTTGAATGAAGCCTCGGAGAGAGATCCATTGGAAGGAATCGCCCTGACCTCCTCCCCTCCCGCTTGCTCCCTACCCCACCCCCTGCTCCCCATCCCCCACCCCAGCTCCCTTCCTCTCCGCCCTCAGGTCAGGGGCTTCCCTCTCAGTGCTGAACTGAGCCTCTGGGCCTGCGGCGGGGAGGGGCGGGGGAGAGCGGAGTCACGCGGGCAGGGGGAAAGCCGAGTTGCTTCCTGTGAGTGTATTTGAGCCCCAAGGTCCCTGTGGGTCCAGCGGAAATCTGTGTCTGTGGGGGCTGTCCCACCCTGGCCGGTCATTTCCCTCCCCCATCTGGGAGCTGGGCTCTCTCTCCTGCCCTGGTTCTGCACACAGGTGTGCGCCTGGCTCTCCACTCTCCACACAGCCTGGTTCCCAGGTCCTGCGGTGAATCACTCAGACCACCCCCACCCACACCCCACCCCCAAGGCCAATCCTTTCATCTCAGCCCCCACAGCTGCCCTTGGTCAGCCCTGGGTGACCAAGCCCTCATGACCTCTGAGTGGCTACACGTGGCCCTCTTGCCTGCTGGGAGCCACTGAGCAAAAGGGTTTTATCCTCAGCTCCGAGCTGCCTTTCGGCGGACACCACTTCAGTCCGGGGCTGAAGCTCTCAGTGGACAGACAGGCTGAGGCTGCCAAGCCAGGGCAGGCTCCAGGCAGGGACGGGATCCCCAGGTCAGGTCCCCCTTGGTCCAGCCCACCTGTGTTCTGTCCAGGTGGTGGGAGATGGCACTGCCCCACATGGGGGAGTGGCAGCTCGTCACAGCAGCCAGGCTTGCGGTGGACTCAGAACCAGCTCAGGAGGTGCGGCATGCTCCCGGTGGGTGCCCCGGGAAACCAGTTTTCCGGGCAGGGAGAATCCTTGAGTGTAGCATCTGGGCAATTTCTGTGGCGTAAATACTCCCACCATGGCCCATTCCAGGCTCCCATGGTGACGTCGGTGAATGCACTGAGCTCAGAGTTGGGGAGACGAGCACAGTCTGCTCCCCCTCCCCCCACCCCCCCACCCCCGCTCACCTTGTGCCTCTTCCTACCTCCCCTCACCCCCAACCACACCGCCATGCCTTCCATGGGGCTGAAATGCTCAAGTCCCAGCCGTCCCTGCTCACAAAAGCCTCCGCTGGGTAGGGGATTTCACTGCCAGCCCCTAGACAGCGACCTTGAAGCTCTTGGGATCCTCAGCAATATAAAGCACTTTACATCACCCGCACACACACACACACACACACACACACAAAAGACAAGGATAACCAGGAAGGCGGTCGTGCCCACAGGGGCCTGGAAAGACGGGGCGTGCCCCTAACATTCCAAAATGGGTCTAGCTGCAGGCAGGATGGGTAGCATTCAACTCCGTGGTGCCAGGAATTGGCCAAACCTCTCCCTCGTCCGCTTTCTAGCGGGGCGGGGGTGGGGGGTGGGGGTGGGGGTGGGGGTGGGGGGGGGGTGGAGTAGGTTGCCAGAGAAGATTAGCCTTTTTTTTTTTTTTTAATTTTCTTGGATGGAGGGACCCCCTGAGTCTAATTTCTCCCAAGTTTTGGTGAGTATGTACCCCCAAAAAGGGGACTCTCAAGGTACCGCGGCCTGGTTCCCCATCTACGGAGGAGACACATGGGTAGTGAGCCTAGCCGAGTGTGAGAGGCGTCTCTGCCAGCCTCTGGGGCTGCTTGAGGCCATTCTGAGCGGGGGCGGGCCCCCCATAAATCGGGTCGCTCGGGCTCTGTCGTGGAAGTTCATCATGGAGGAAGGACTGTTGGCAAACATACATACGTTCACTCGGTCTCAAGATGAGATTCCTCTCGGGATGTTCCCTTTTTAAAAATCATCATTCTCGCCCTAACCGGTTTGGCTCAGTGGACAGAGCAGCGATGGTGAACCTTTTGTGATCGGCATGCCAGCATTTTGAAAAACCCTAATTTAACTCTGGTGCCCTGTCACATATAGAAATTTTCTGATATTTGCAACCATGGTAAAACAAAGACTTATATTTCTGATATTCATTTTATATATTTAAATGCCATTTAACAAAGAAAAATCAACCAAAAAAAAAAAAGAGTTGTGTCATAGGTTCGCCATCACTGGGATAGAGCATCAGCCTGCGGACTCAAGGGTCCCAGGTTCAATTCCGGTCAAGGGCAGGTACCTTGGTTGCGGGCACATGCCCAGTAGGGAGTGTGCAGGAGGCAGCTGATGGATGTTTCTCTCTCATCGATGTTTCCAACTCTCTATCCCTCTCCCTTCCTCTCTCTAAAAATGTCAATTAAATATATTTTTAAAAAAATAAAAATCATCATTCTCCCCCTTTGGTTCAGCCTCTGGCTCATTGAAGTCTACATACACATGACCCTTCTAATAAAACCCCACAAAAACCAACAACCAACATATGTTGGTGTCACTGGCTTAAAGACAAACACGCAGACAGACAGGCAGACAGACAGAGACAAAACTCTCTGTCCCTATCAGGTGAATTGGGGACGATTTGAGCAGGAAAATATAGGTTGCCCCTGTCCCATGCCCTCATTGAAAGGGGACAGGTTCTGATTTTAAAACAGCCGTCGGTCGGTCGGTCGGTCGGTCAGGTACCCCTACCTACCTACCTACCTACCTACCTACCTACCTACCGCTGTCGGCACACGAGCTTGACTCCCAGGGAGAGGGAGACTTGGTTGGGTAGGGTAAAGAACGGGTAAAGTAGCCCCGGTCGGTGGGCGTCTCCGAGAGCTTCAGTACCTTCACCTCTTAGGATCATTGCCATTTTTCCAAAAGCGGTATGAGTGAGGAGAAGGGGAGATACCCTCTCACAGTCCTCGGAGCATCCCTAGGTTCGCTTCTGTGTGTTTTCTCTTTGTAAATCCAATTTTTGTCTTTTGTTGTGGTTGTTTTCTACACTCTTTCTAAGGGTGACCTGGCTTTGGATAGCAGAAACAGACGCCTCTACAGTTTCACAGCAGACCTCATGGACAGATTCTGTTGCCTCGCCCTCAGAAACCAGCAGGTGTATACGTCGTGTTCACGGAAAAACACGCAAACCCGTAGAGAACTTTTATGAGTTTACTTGAGCCAAACTGTCCACACTTGCCGGGAAGCAGAATCTCAAGGGGTTGGGACAATGCTCCGGAGAATGGCTGTTTTTCACTGTGTTTTATTCATTCTTTCTCTAAATTATTATTTAATACATTTTCATTGATTTCTGAGAGGAAGGGAGAGGGAGAGAGCGATAGAAACACCCGCTACTGGGGATCGAGCCCACAACCGGGCCTGCGCCCTTGACTGAAATCGAACCCGGGACCCTTCGGTCTCCAGGCCGATGCTCTACCCACTGACCAAAACCGGCTGGGGCGTTACTTTGTTTTATACATGACAATCCAATCCAAGGAGGAGACATAAGTGGGTTACAGGAAATCCACTGGTGATAGATGAGGGAGGGAAGGGTGGGGTGGGGTGGGGAGTGGGGGTACACCTCTGGGATTGGATGTAAAGCAAAATGATAGATGCATACTTCTTTTTAAAAAAATACATTTTTAGTTGATTGCAGAGAGGGAGCGAGAGAGAAACATCATTGATGAGGGAGAATCGTGGATCGGCGGCCTCCTGCACGCCCCATAGTGGGGCTCGAGCCCCTGACCAGGGCGGGCATGCTCCCTGGCCCCGAATCGAACCCGGGACCTTAAGGTCCGCCACAGGCTGACATCGGCTCTACCCACTGAGACAAACCCAGCCAGGGCCACACCTACTTCTTTTCCTTAGGTGGGTGCAGGATAGATAGTTAACAGGCAACAATACACTGTGATAACAATAACAATGAAGGAATTTATGGTCTCTTTCCTGCAGGGCGCCCAGGGGCATTTCCTTGTGTGTGTGTGGGGGGGGGGGGGGGGGCGGTGGGCCGCGGAGCTGGGGGGAAGGGGAGGACGGGAGGCGGGGAGAGTAGGGGGGCTAACGTTATAAGCTTCTATGACATTTCAGAGGTATGTTGTCTTAGATGCAAAAGGACCATAGGTTCAGTTAAGGTAAACGCTGACCTGGTCAGGGAAGACTCAGGCCCCAGGACGCGACCAGCCACCACAACTGCTCTTAGTAACAGTCTCCCTTCAGACCATCCCTGCGGTGGCTTTAGGCCTTTCGGTTTGCAAGACCGCCGCGCAGGCCTTCCCTGAGCTCGTGGGGTTAGCATGTGGCCCCTTTCGTCGTCCACAATTGTGTGGGACTAAAGGAGTCACCCTTTCTGTCAAAGAAGGGAGTTTAGGCAGCCTCCCTTTTGGCTCCAGGGGCTTGGAAGCCGCCATTTCGAAAAAATGGCAAAGGTCAACCCCTCCCTCTTATCCTCTCCACCCCCACCCCCCACCCCCGTTTTAATTTCGCTGTTTTGTTTTTCCATTAAACAAATTCACATTTTATTTATGTTGACATAAACTGTACAAAATTGACTAAATCGAGACGCGGCAGTAGATGTAACCACGGAAACAGACAGAATGAAACAGACCGATCTGCTGTCAGTATCCATGGCCTCTGATCCTGTCTTGACCACGAAACGGAAGTGTGCCACATATTCTTGCTAAAAAGCTTATAAGGATATAGGCTCAACAGGGGAATGTAAACAGCGACACCCAGGTGTGGGTGTAACGATGGCGGGTTCTTCCCGCAATGTTTCACAGTCATTTGTTTAAGATCATCGAATAAAGACAGAAATCCTCACCGGAATCCTTGCCTGGCAAGCTCACGTTTCTTTCACCATCTGGTCATTTCACTGTTGGTTACAGATTTCTCGTGGCTTACTTAAAACTCCTGCTAGTCAGAGGTTAGTCGTGAGCTTCATTGCACAATTTTATGAAACAGATTCCTCCCACACCTTCTCAAAATTTATTTCTTCAAAGAACGGATAACTCAATGCCCAACAACTGTGACAATGAATGTGGTGTCTGCCATGACCTCACTGAAACAAGCCCAAAGTGCCATCGGCAGAGATCACGCAGCAGTGCAACGCGGCGCTTCCTTCCGGTGCCCGCCGCCGCCGCCGCCCTCTGGAAGAACAACAGTTAGTTCTCCAAAGCGTGAGGGTTCACACCGGGGCCATTTAAGCAGAGGATCAGTGGCTACTCTACTCCAGATAGCCCGTGATTAAGTGACCCACCTATATCTTACAGCTTCTCTATGTTTCCTTTCAAATTTCTTAGATTTTTTTTCAATATCAAATACAAGAGAGAACGCATTTTAAAAGTCTCTCGGGGATTTCCGACACTTTCGGAATTATCTGTAGGAAGCTCTGACTTAGTTCTGTAGAGTTTGATGTATGTGTCCACCATTAAGTCCAAATCATGTCTCACATCGAAATGCATGTTAAGCAAAGCTAAGCTACTTGACCTTTGCCCTGTCAAAGTGTTCCTCCGGTGTGCTTTGAGACGCTTTCGCCCGTTTTCATAGCGTTCGTTCTCAACCTTCATCACAGGGAGAATTCGTAGGACCTTTAGCAACCAACGTATAAACATGAGGAAAAAACTTGATGTCTGGCAGGTGGAGGGCTTCATACACGGTGGATGGAAGCTCTATATCTTTTCCTCTGGGTTTCCACTTGATTCTCCAACAATGCAGCTCAGCTGAGAGTGCATCGGGATTGGGTAAGTCGCTGCCGTACATGTCAGCCTGGTGCTCCTCCGGCGTATTGAATTTCATCCGTCCCGTGACAGGGGGGACCAGAGATCAGCATCGAAGAGCTTTGGGGTGGGTGCTGTTCTGAGACTACCTCTCTCAGTTCCTGAACAATGCGGTCCACTGCTGGAACAGTCAGAGGCTCTTTATAGCAGCACCTCTCAGAGGTAGGTCGGCTGAGACTCCAGGTTCCCTCGCTGAGCTCTGTGGAACTTCCCGGGGAGCTTCATATCTGAAATAGCAAATGTGGTTGCCGGATGGGTGGCTTCCTCAAACCAAAATTCACGATCACCTTCGGTATCTTCCATCACTTCACGTAGCAAACGCAGCGCCCCCGGTCGAGCTACTGGCCGGCTGCAAAGAACACATCAGAGGTCTGACCCTGGAGATTTTTCCCAGAGGCTCTTGTCAAAGGTAGAACGTCTTTTTTAAGAACGACAATGGTAGCCGTGGCCGGTTTGGCACAGTGGGTAGAGCGTCGGCCTGAGGACTGAAGGGTCCCAGGTTCGATTCCGGTCAGGGGCATGTGCCTTGGTTGCGGGCACATCCCCAGTAGGAGGTATGCAGGAGGCAGTTGATGGATGTTTCTCTCTCATCGATGTTTCTGGCTCTCTATCTCTCTCCCTTCCTCTCTGTAAAAAAAAAATCAATAAAATATATATCAAAAGAAAAGAACGACAATGGTAACCACGAAATCAAAATCTGTTGCTGCACTGCAGAGTGGGAATGCTCGGCCCGCTGTACAGTTTTCCCATCTACTATGTGTGTCCTCTTGTGTACCGCCCGCCTACACAGAAAACAAGTGCTTGCAGGAGCTCCACTGCGATTTCAAAAGCATCGTGCGCGCCTGCCTGTCCCCTGAGAATGGCAAATTTCCTTCAGTTCTTGACCGCTTTCTTCGTTGTTCTGAAAGAGGACAGAAATGACACTGTCAAGCTCTAAAAGCGGTTGTGGTGACGGGTGGAAAAAAGATCAAACTCCCTCAATTGTTCCAAACGCAACAGACGCTCCGGTGACAGGCACCGATTTTGCCGACCGCGTACTTGAGGCACAGGGAAGAGCAGAGTGTGTAGACAGCTTGGGGAGGGATGTTTCTCCAAAGGTCCAGAAGCAACAACTTTAGTTTCGGAAGGAAATCCACTGGACACAATGTAAGCCTGGCCACGACAATATTCCATGCGTAATCCCCACTTCTCCGGTCTCGTAGTGTGAAACGTCATAGCCAAAATTTCGGCAGCGGCTTCAGAAGGCAGGAAACCCACAGATTCCTCTCTCAGGTCACGAGCTTCGTCAGCAAACCTCACCAACGCGGGCAGGTGCTCTTGCCCTGCTGTGTCCACTACGTGCGTGCGTGCGTGCGTGCGTGCGTCCGTCTGTCAGTGGCCATGGAAAAGAAGGGGGAGTCTCTCACTCCCCTGAGCGTTCCTTCCCCGAATGCGGCTCTCACGGATCTCTAGCATCTGCTTCTGCTTGTACTTTTGAACAGAATGGTGCGTTGACTGCTGTGGTCTCAAAAGGGCTTTCTCAGAGCGACCCTCTTCACCAGAATTTATCGGGCACTCCGACAGTGCCTGCCTGCCTGCCTGCCTGCCTGCCTGCCTGCCTGCCTGCCTGCCTGAAAGTCATCCGGAGTGAAGAGGCCTTCTGGGATTTCATCAGCTTCATGTCCATCTAGAGCAGTGGCTGCCTGCCTGCCTGTCATCCGGAGTGAAGAGGCCTTCTGGGATTTCATCAGCTTCATGTCCATCTAGAGCAGTGGTTCTCAACCTTCCTAATGCCGCAACCTCTGAATACAGTTCCTCATGTTGTGGTGACCCCCAATTTCATTGTTACAGGTTGAACATAAGGAAAGCCTAGTGATTAATCACAAAAACAATATGTAATTATAGGGGTGTTTTCCGATGGTCTTAGGCGACCCCTCTGAGAGGGTCGTTCGACCCCCAAAGGGGTTGCGACCCACAGGTTGAGAACCGCTGATCTAGACTTCTGTTTTGTTTTCCCATAAGAATCAAAACTTCAAATAAAGATTTTACAGTATTCTTTTGTTTACTTTCTCTTCAAGGGTTAAAGGTAAAATGTCTTCATCCTGTTCTTCACCCCCTTCTGTATTGGAGTTCTGATCGCTCTATGTTTGTTTTTGTTCCCTTTCAGAAGTTTCATTAATTTTTTCCTGTTTCCGTGTCCTGATTTCATCTTCGCTCAATTCTTTTATTCGTTTTCTGTGTCTACTATGTGGATTGTTCAAATGACTGGTAAGATCACCTATTGTTGGTATTGCATTATCTCGAAGAACTGTCCTATAAGGACTAGTTCTACAGATCACAGAGGTCTCGGAGTGTTTGGCACATCATCCATAATGTTTATTTAGTTGTTCAGGTGTTTTATCTTCTAAGTCTGCTCTCCTACGATTTCCCACCCACTTCTGGCATCTGGCCGGATCCCTCGGGAACCTGAAGAAGGCCAAATCTGACTACATGCTTTTCCGCTCCGCGTGCAGTCCGGGGGGGGGGGGGGGGGCGGCCTCCCGCAGAAGTTTAGCATCTTTGCTGCGCCCCCCCCCACCCGCCCCCGCCCCCGGGGCCGGCCCAGTACTCCCCTTCCCCCCATGCCCGTCACTGTTTTAATAACACAAAATGCAAGTATGAAACATTGTACAAGTATGCTTTTTACTACATGGAAGTGCAAGAATACATTTGTGTGGCTTTTAAAAATATATCTTCATTGATTTCAGAGAGGAAGGGAGAGGGAGGGAGAGAGAGCCATAGAAGCATCTACCATGAGAGAGAATCACCCATCTGCTGCCTCCTGCACACCCCCTACTGGGGATCAAGCCCGTGACCCGGGCCTGCGCCCTGGACTGGACTGGAACCCCGGACCCTTCGGGTCCCCAGGCCGATGCTCTACCCACTGACCAAAACAGGCCGGGGCGGCACTTTGTTTTATACACGACAATCCAAGGAGGAGATGTAAGCGGGTTACAGACAATCCACTGGTGATAAATAAAGGAGGGAGGGAGGGAGGGAGGGAGGGAGGGAGGGAGGGAGGCAGGCAAAGGTGGGGTGGAGTGGGGTGGGGAGTGGCGGTGGCGGTGGGGGGGTCCTGTGGGATTGGATAAAAAGTGAAATGATAGCCCTAGCTGTGAGAGACATGCTGGAGGCGGACAGTCCACGATTTTCTCTCATCGCTGATGTTTCTCTCTCTCTTTCTCTCTCCCTTCCTCTCTGAAATCAATAAAATATTTTTTTAAAAAAGTAAAATGATAGACACATGCTTCCTTTTTTTTTTTTTTTTTTTTTATGATGTATTTTCATTGATTTCAGAGAGGAAGGGAGAGGGAGCCAGGGAGAGAGATAGAAACATCATCCATGAGAGAGAATTATGGATTGGCCAGCTCCTGCATGCCCCCTAGTGGGGCTCGAGACCATGACCTGGGCAGGCATGAGCCCTTGACCTGAATCGAACTCTCCCTGCTCGCCTTGCCTTTTCAACGACAGCACCCACCCCCTACCCACCCCCTTACTGTCATGGAGACTTCTCAGGATCCCTGAGAGGAAGACAATATCCCCTGTTGCTGAACCCTGGCTTTGCACACTGCCGATGACCCTCTTGGACAGATGCAGGAGCTCTCTCACTCCCAGTCCAAGAGAGGGTGTTTTGACCCTTGATCTCTTTCTTGGTTTGTTTTCTTTCAATGGTGGTAAACACAGACCTCCTTTGAACCTTTGATAAGCCTACAGTTTACATTCACACTCCTTTAGCTTGATTTTTAATACAACTCCCGGGGTGAGCATCACGACTTTAGAGTCACGGTGGTTCGCCCAATGAGAGGACTCGTGTGTGTGTGTGTGTGTGTGGGGGGGGGGGCGCTTTGCTTTCTCCCGCCTCCCTAAAATGTCACCAGTCGATTTCATGTGACCCACGTACGGTCTCCTCTTTGGATTGGAGTGTATAAAATAGGGGGGGGGGGCGGCGACATTGCCATGCCTCAGAACATCATCTCCCACCGTTGAGATTGTGCTTCTCGCCGTGTGTGCGACATTTCTGAACAGTTTGGCTGAAAGACACTCACAGAAATTCTTCACAGGTTGGAACATTTCTTACGTTGTTGACAAATGCCGCACACGCACACATGTGCGTGCACTTGCTTCACAGTTGCCGCCTCTGGGGCTCTTTCAGGTTTGTCCATTTTCCTTCCTCTTTTTCACGGGGAGCAAGGAGGCAGCGAGTGAAATCACCAGTGAGTGTGTGATATGAGACTGAGGATTTCCCGTGGAAAGCGGGTGAGCGGACGGGTGGGCAGAGGGAGGAAGGGAGGGAGGGAGGGAGGGAGGGAGGGATTGAGGGAGGACACATCCATCCATCCATCCATCCATCCATCCATCCATGCATCCATGGACGGAAATTAAAAGTTTAACAAACAGTGATGGTGAGTAGTCATGTCCTAGGCCGCTACCTTCCCTGACCAAGGTCAATCTTTTACTTTTTTATAGTGTTTTTATTGATTTCAAAGATGGAGAGAGAGAGAGACAGAGAGGATGAAAGATGATAATCATTGATCCACTGCCTCCTGCACACCCCCTACTGGGAGGTGGGGCCGGGGGGGGGGGGGGGGGATCGCTGGGGATCCAGCCCGCAACCTGTGCATGTGCCCTTGGCCTGAATAAAACCTGGGACCCTTTAGCCTGCAGGCCGACGCTCTAAATCCACTGAGCCAAACCGGCTAGGGTGTAATTTTCCTTGTTAAATCCCCTCATTTTTATTGAGTACATTGCTGACCGTTACTTATCCTACACCAACCTAAGTAAGAGAAGTATGTGTCTGTCATTTTATTTTAATTTTTATCCAATCCCAGAGGTTTCCAACACCACCACACACACACACACACACACACACACACACACACACACACACCCCCGCTTTGCCTTCTCTGGCCTCCCTCATCTATCACCAACCACTTACATCTCCTCTTTTGCTTGACATGTATACAACAAGGTTAACACACACACACACACACACACACACACACACACACCCTCCATTCTACGGAGTGTTATCCCAATATGTTGAGAATCTGCTTCCTGGCAATTGCCTCAAATGAACTCACAGACATTCTCCACAGATTTGATTATTTTTTTATGTTAACACATCCATTCATCCATCCGTTCGTCCGTCCGTCCACGGGGAAGTTAAAGATGAATGATAAAAGGGTGTCTGTCGTGAGTGGCACACTTGGAGCGGTGTGAGCCGTGGGGGGTGGGGCGCGGGGGTGGAGGGATGGATGATAAAAACCGGCAACTGGAGCAGAGTGTGCTGGCCGGTCTGGTGACCAGGGGTTATTGAGTCAAATCATCCCTCACCAGGCCTCCCCGGGGCCCTCATCGCTCCACTCCTACCTATGCCTCTCCAACTAGGGGATCTAAGACACCGAGATCTACTGTTGATCTTCGCCTTGGACCCTGGACTCACGCCCCTCAAACCCCTCCCTCCGGCTCCCCACTCCCTCGCGGGATTCCCAAACGGGTGAGGGCTGGTTCCTGGGTTGGCAGGTAGAGGGCACTCTTTTCCACCCGGACAGGCCGGGCCGGTTTCTCAAACAGCCTCCTTCCCTCCCTCAAGTTGGTGAGCTGCGGGCCTGAGGGGAGGGACTCATAGAGCCCGAGGCGAGGTCTGAGGCCCTGACGTCACCGGAGAGCTTTCTGCATTTGAATGAAGCCTCGGAGAGAGATCCATTGGAATGAATCGCCCTGACCTCCTCCCTTCCCGCTTGCTCCCTACCCCACCCTCTACTCCCCATCCCCCACCCCAGCTCCCTTCCTCTCAACCCTCAGGTCAGGGGTCTGGAAAGACGGGCGTGCCTCTGACATTCCAAAGGCATATACTTCTCCTATTGGGCCAAAGACGGGATTAGTGAAGGTAAAGGTGGACTTTGGTCAAAGCAGGGAAGATTCCAGATTAGCAAATGGCTACCTGCCATCCACTGCTTTTAGTGACAAGAGTTTTCATTTCAGACCATCTTTGGCGGTTACTTTGGGTCTCTGAGTTTGTGAGGCCCAAGGCCCAGTTCTGCTCTCCTGTAGCCTCCCCCCACCCCCACCCCCACCCTGGCCTCCCGCCCCGTCTATTTAGGTGCTCTTCCACAATCGCCTCTCTCGGCTCAACCCTGCACACAGCGTGGGTAGCATTCAACCCTGGTGCCAGGAAATGGCCAAAGCTCTCCATGGTCTGCTTTAGAGCGGGGGCCGGGCTAGGTTGCCAAAGAACATTACCCTCTTTTTTTTTCTCCCCTGGAGGGATCCCCTGAGTCTCATTTCTCCCACGTGTTGGTGAGTATGTACCCCCCAAAAGGGGACTCTCAAGTTACCGCGGCCCGGTTCCCCATCTACAGAGACACATGGGTAGCGAGCCCGAGAGCGAGAGGCATCTCTGCCAGCCTCTGGGGCTGTTTGGGGCCATTCTGAGTGGGGCGGTTCCCCCACGAATCGGGTAGCTCGGGCTCTCGTGGAAGTTCATCATGGAGAAAGGGCGGTTGGCAAACATACGTTCAGTCGGTCTCCAGATGAGGTTCCTCTGGGGATGTTCCCTTTTTAAAAATCATCATTCTCGCCCTAACGGGTTTGGCTCAGTGGATAGAGCAGCCGTGGGCAAACTACGGGCCGTTTGAAATGAATAAAACTAAAAAAAAAAAAAAAAAAAAGACCGTACCCTTTTATGTAATGATGTTTACTTTGAATTTATATTAGTTCACACAAACACTCCATCCATGCTTTTGTTCCGGCCCTCAGGTCCAGTTTAAGAACCCATTGTGGCCGAAACCGGTTTGGCTCAGTGGATAGAGCGTCGTCGGCCTGCGGACTGAGAGGTCCCAGGTTCGATTCCGGTCAAGGGCATGTACCTGGGTTGTGGGCACATCCCCGGTGGGAGATGTGCAGGAGGCAGCTGTTCGATGTTTCTCTCTCATCGATGTTTCTAACTCTCTATCCTTCTCCCTTCCTCTCTGTGAAAAATCAATAAAATATATTTAAAAAAAAAAAAGAACCCATTGTGGCCCTCGAGTCAAAAAGTTTGCCCACCCCTGGGATAGAGCCTCAGTCTGCGGACTCAAGGGTCCCAGGTTCCAGTCCGGTCAAGGGCATGTACCTTGGTTGTGGGCACATCCCCAGTAGGGAGTGTGCAGGAGGCAGCTGATGGATGTTTCTCTCTCATCGAAGTTTCTAACTCTCTATCCCTCTCCCTTCCTCTCTCTAAAAATATCAATAAAATATATTTTTTAAAAAATAAAAATCATCATTCTCCCCCTTTGGTTCAGCCTCTGGCTCATTGAAGTCTACATACACATGACCCTTCTAAAAAAAAACAAGCAAACAAACAAACCCACGAAAACCAGCAACCAAACATATGTTGGCATCACTGGCTTAAAGACAAAAACACACAGACAGACAGACAGACAGACAAACACAAACCTCTCTCTCCCTATCAGGTGAATTGGGGACGATTTGACCAGGAAAATAAATATAGGTTGCCCCTGTCCCATGCACTCATTGAAAGGGGACAGTATCTGATTTTAAAACAGCCCTCGGTCGGTTAGGTACCCCTACCTACCGCTGTTGGCACACAAGCTTGACTCCCAGGGAGAGGGAGACTTGTTTGGGCAGGGTAAAGAACGGGTAAAGTTGACTGGTAAGATCACCTAGTGTTGGTATTGCGTTATCTCAAAGAACTGTCCTATAAGGACTAGTTCTACAGATCACAGAGGTCTCGGAGTGTTTGGCACATCATCCATAATGTTTATTTAGTTGTTCAGGTGTTTTATCTTCTAAGTCTGCTCTCCTACGATTTCCCACCCACTTCTGGCATCTGGCCGGATCCCTCGGGAACCTGAAGAAGGCCAAATCTGACTACATGCTTTTCCGCTCCGCGTGCAGTCCCGGGGGGGGGGGGGGGGGGGTGGGGGTGGGGGGGCGGCCTCCCGCAGAAGTTTAGCATCTTTGCTGCGCCCCCCCCCGCCCCCGCCCCCGGGGCCGGCCCAGTACTCCCCTTCCCCCCATGCCCGTCACTGTTTTAATAACACAAAATGCAAGTATGAAACATTGTACAAGTATGCTTTTTACTACATGGAAGTGCAAGAATACATTTGTGTGGCTTTTAAAAATATATCTTCATTGATTTCAGAGAGGAAGGGAGAGGGAGGGAGAGAGAGCCATAGAAGCATCTACCATGAGAGAGAATCACCCATCTGCTGCCTCCTGCACACCCCCTACTGGGGATCAAGCCCGTGACCCGGGCCTGCGCCCTGGACTGGAATGGAACCCCGGACCCTTCGGGTCCCCAGGCCGATGCTCTACCCACTGACCAAAACAGGCCGGGGCGGCACTTTGTTTTATACACGACAATCCAAGGAGGAGATGTAAGCGGGTTACAGACAATCCACTGGTGATAAATAAAGGAGGGAGGGAGGGAGGCAAAGGTGGGGTGGAGTGGGGTGGGGAGTGGCGGTGGCGGTGGGGGGGTCCTGTGGGATTGGATAAAAAGTGCAATGATAACCCTAGCTGTGAGGGACATGCTGGAGGCGGACAATCCACGATTTTCTCTCATCGCTGATGTTTCTCTCTCTCTTTCTCTCTCCCTTCCTCTCTGAAATCAATAAAATATTTTTTTTAAAAAGTAAAATGATAGACACATGCTTCCTTTTTTTTTTTTTTTTTTAAGATGTATTTTCATTGATTTCAGAGAGGAAGGGAGAGGGAGCCAGGGAGAGAGATAGAAACATCATCCATGAGAGAGAATTATGGATTGGCCAGCTCCTGCATGCCCCCTAGTGGGGCTCGAGACCATGACCTGGGCAGGCATGAGCCCTTGATCTGAATCAAACTCTCCCTGTTCGCCTTGCCTCTTTAATGACAGCACCCACCCCCTTACTGTCATGGAGACTTCTCAGGATCCCTGAGAGGAAGACAATATCCCCTGTTGCTGAACCCTGGCTTTGCACACTGCCGATGACCCTCTTGGACAGATGCAGGAGCTCTCTCACTCCCAGTCCAAGAGAGGGTGTTTTGACCCTTGATCTCTTTCTTGGTTTGTTTTCTTTCGATGGTGGTAAAACACAGACCTCCTCTGAACCTTTGATAAGCCTACAGTTTACATTCACACTCCTTTAGCTTGATTTTTAATACAAGTCCCGGGGTCGGGATCACGACTTTAGAGTCACAGGTGCTTCGCCCAATGAGAGGACACCTGTGTGTGGGGGCGGGAGGGGGAGGGAGAGGCGGGGTGGTGGTGGGGTGGTGGTGTTGGTTGTTGCCCGCTCTGCTTTCTCCCGCCTCCCTAAAATGTCACCAGTCGATTTCATGTAACCCACGTACGTACGGTCTCCTCTTTGGATTGGAGTGTATAAAATAGGGGGGGGGGGGGTGCGACATTGCCATGCCTCAGAACATCATCTCCAACCGTTGAGATTGTGCTTCTCGCCGTGTGTGCGACATTTCTGAACAGTTTGGCTGAAAGACACTCACAGAAATTCTTCACAGGTTGGAACATTTCTTACGTTGTTGACAAATGCCACACACGCACACATGTGCGTGCACTTGGTTCACAGTTGTCGCCTCTGGGGCTCTTTCAGGTTTGTCCATTTTCCTTCCTCTTTTTCACGGGGAGCAAGGAGGCAGCGAGTGAAATCACCAGTGAGTGTGTGATATGAGACTGAGGATTTCCCGTGGAAAGCGGGTGAGCGGACGGGTGGGCGGAGGGAGGGAGGGAGGGAGGGAGGGAGGGAGGGAGGGAGGACACATCCATCCATCCACACATCCATACATCCATGGACGGAAATTAAAAGTTTAACTAGAAAACAGTGATGGTGGGTAGTCACATCCTAGGCCGCTACCTTCCGTGAAAAAGGTCAATCATATATATAGTGTTCTTATTGATTTCAAAGAGGAAGAGAGAGAGAGAGAGAGAGAGAGAGAGAGAGAGAGGGAGAGATCAATGAGGAAAGATAATCATGGATCCATTGCCTTCTGCACACCCCCTACTGGGAGGTGGCGGGGGTGGGGGGTGGGGGTGGCACGCTGGGGATCCAGACCGCTGCCCCTGGCCTGAATCGAACCTGGGGGGCGCGGGGGTGGAGGGATGGATGATAAAAACCGGCAACTGGAGCAGAGTGTGCTGGCTGGTCCGGTGACCCGGGGTTATTGAGTCAAATCATCCTTCCCCAGGCCTCCGGGGGTCTTCATCACTCCACTCCTACCTATGCCTCTCTTCCCAGGGGATCTAAGACGCCGAGATCTACTGTTGATCTTCGCCTCGGACCCTGGACTCACGCCCCCTCAAACCCCTCCCTCCCGCTCCCCACCCCTTCGCGGCATTCCCAAACGGGTGAGGGCTGGTTCCTGGGTTGGCAGGTAGAGGGCACTCTTTTCCACCCGGACTGGCTGGTCGGTTTCTCAAACAGCCTCCTTCCCTCCCTGAAGTTGGTGAGCTGCGGGCGGGCCTGAGGGTGGGGGACTCAGAGAAGCCCGAGGCGAGGTCCGAGGCCCTGACGTCACCGGAGAGCTCTCTGCATTTGAATGAAGCCTCGGAGAGAGATCCATTGGAAGGAATCGCCCTGACCTCCTCCCCTCCCGCTTGCTCCCTACCCCACCCCCTGCTCCCCATCCCCCACCCCAGCTCCCTTCCTCTCCGCCCTCAGGTCAGGGGCTTCCCTCTCAGTGCTGAACTGAGCCTCTGGGCCTGCGGCGGGGAGGGGCGGGGGAGAGCGGAGTCACGCGGGCAGGGGGAAAGCCGAGTTGCTTCCTGTGAGTGTATTTGAGCCCCAAGGTCCCTGTGGGTCCAGCGGAAATCTGTGTCTGTGGGGGCTGTCCCACCCTGGCCGGTCATTTCCCTCCCCCATCTGGGAGCTGGGCTCTCTCTCCTGCCCTGGTTCTGCACACAGGTGTGCGCCTGGCTCTCCACTCTCCACACAGCCTGGTTCCCAGGTCCTGCGGTGAATCACTCAGACCACCCCCACCCACACCCCACCCCCAAGGCCAATCCTTTCATCTCAGCCCCCACAGCTGCCCTTGGTCAGCCCTGGGTGACCAAGCCCTCATGACCTCTGAGTGGCTACACGTGGCCCTCTTGCCTGCTGGGAGCCACTGAGCAAAAGGGTTTTATCCTCAGCTCCGAGCTGCCTTTCGGCGGACACCACTTCAGTCCGGGGCTGAAGCTCTCAGTGGACAGACAGGCTGAGGCTGCCAAGCCAGGGCAGGCTCCAGGCAGGGACGGGATCCCCAGGTCAGGTCCCCCTTGGTCCAGCCCACCTGTGTTCTGTCCAGGTGGTGGGAGATGGCACTGCCCCACATGGGGGAGTGGCAGCTCGTCACAGCAGCCAGGCTTGCGGTGGACTCAGAACCAGCTCAGGAGGTGCGGCATGCTCCCGGTGGGTGCCCCGGGAAACCAGTTTTCCGGGCAGGGAGAATCCTTGAGTGTAGCATCTGGGCAATTTCTGTGGCGTAAATACTCCCACCATGGCCCATTCCAGGCTCCCATGGTGACGTCGGTGAATGCACTGAGCTCAGAGTTGGGGAGACGAGCACAGTCTGCTCCCCCTCCCCCCACCCCCCCACCCCCGCTCACCTTGTGCCTCTTCCTACCTCCCCTCACCCCCAACCACACCGCCATGCCTTCCATGGGGCTGAAATGCTCAAGTCCCAGCCGTCCCTGCTCACAAAAGCCTCCGCTGGGTAGGGGATTTCACTGCCAGCCCCTAGACAGCGACCTTGAAGCTCTTGGGATCCTCAGCAATATAAAGCACTTTACATCACCCGCACACACACACACACACACACACACACAAAAGACAAGGATAACCAGGAAGGCGGTCGTGCCCACAGGGGCCTGGAAAGACGGGGCGTGCCCCTAACATTCCAAAATGGGTCTAGCTGCAGGCAGGATGGGTAGCATTCAACTCCGTGGTGCCAGGAATTGGCCAAACCTCTCCCTCGTCCGCTTTCTAGCGGGGCGGGGGTGGGGGGTGGGGGTGGGGGTGGGGGTGGGGGGGGGGTGGAGTAGGTTGCCAGAGAAGATTAGCCTTTTTTTTTTTTTTTAATTTTCTTGGATGGAGGGACCCCCTGAGTCTAATTTCTCCCAAGTTTTGGTGAGTATGTACCCCCAAAAAGGGGACTCTCAAGGTACCGCGGCCTGGTTCCCCATCTACGGAGGAGACACATGGGTAGTGAGCCTAGCCGAGTGTGAGAGGCGTCTCTGCCAGCCTCTGGGGCTGCTTGAGGCCATTCTGAGCGGGGGCGGGCCCCCCATAAATCGGGTCGCTCGGGCTCTGTCGTGGAAGTTCATCATGGAGGAAGGACTGTTGGCAAACATACATACGTTCACTCGGTCTCAAGATGAGATTCCTCTCGGGATGTTCCCTTTTTAAAAATCATCATTCTCGCCCTAACCGGTTTGGCTCAGTGGACAGAGCAGCGATGGTGAACCTTTTGTGATCGGCATGCCAGCATTTTGAAAAACCCTAATTTAACTCTGGTGCCCTGTCACATATAGAAATTTTCTGATATTTGCAACCATGGTAAAACAAAGACTTATATTTCTGATATTCATTTTATATATTTAAATGCCATTTAACAAAGAAAAATCAACCAAAAAAAAAAAAGAGTTGTGTCATAGGTTCGCCATCACTGGGATAGAGCATCAGCCTGCGGACTCAAGGGTCCCAGGTTCAATTCCGGTCAAGGGCAGGTACCTTGGTTGCGGGCACATGCCCAGTAGGGAGTGTGCAGGAGGCAGCTGATGGATGTTTCTCTCTCATCGATGTTTCCAACTCTCTATCCCTCTCCCTTCCTCTCTCTAAAAATGTCAATTAAATATATTTTTAAAAAAATAAAAATCATCATTCTCCCCCTTTGGTTCAGCCTCTGGCTCATTGAAGTCTACATACACATGACCCTTCTAATAAAACCCCACAAAAACCAACAACCAACATATGTTGGTGTCACTGGCTTAAAGACAAACACGCAGACAGACAGGCAGACAGACAGAGACAAAACTCTCTGTCCCTATCAGGTGAATTGGGGACGATTTGAGCAGGAAAATATAGGTTGCCCCTGTCCCATGCCCTCATTGAAAGGGGACAGGTTCTGATTTTAAAACAGCCGTCGGTCGGTCGGTCGGTCGGTCAGGTACCCCTACCTACCTACCTACCTACCTACCTACCTACCTACCGCTGTCGGCACACGAGCTTGACTCCCAGGGAGAGGGAGACTTGGTTGGGTAGGGTAAAGAACGGGTAAAGTAGCCCCGGTCGGTGGGCGTCTCCGAGAGCTTCAGTACCTTCACCTCTTAGGATCATTGCCATTTTTCCAAAAGCGGTATGAGTGAGGAGAAGGGGAGATACCCTCTCACAGTCCTCGGAGCATCCCTAGGTTCGCTTCTGTGTGTTTTCTCTTTGTAAATCCAATTTTTGTCTTTTGTTGTGGTTGTTTTCTACACTCTTTCTAAGGGTGACCTGGCTTTGGATAGCAGAAACAGACGCCTCTACAGTTTCACAGCAGACCTCATGGACAGATTCTGTTGCCTCGCCCTCAGAAACCAGCAGGTGTATACGTCGTGTTCACGGAAAAACACGCAAACCCGTAGAGAACTTTTATGAGTTTACTTGAGCCAAACTGTCCACACTTGCCGGGAAGCAGAATCTCAAGGGGTTGGGACAATGCTCCGGAGAATGGCTGTTTTTCACTGTGTTTTATTCATTCTTTCTCTAAATTATTATTTAATACATTTTCATTGATTTCTGAGAGGAAGGGAGAGGGAGAGAGCGATAGAAACACCCGCTACTGGGGATCGAGCCCACAACCGGGCCTGCGCCCTTGACTGAAATCGAACCCGGGACCCTTCGGTCTCCAGGCCGATGCTCTACCCACTGACCAAAACCGGCTGGGGCGTTACTTTGTTTTATACATGACAATCCAATCCAAGGAGGAGACATAAGTGGGTTACAGGAAATCCACTGGTGATAGATGAGGGAGGGAAGGGTGGGGTGGGGTGGGGAGTGGGGGTACACCTCTGGGATTGGATGTAAAGCAAAATGATAGATGCATACTTCTTTTTAAAAAAATACATTTTTAGTTGATTGCAGAGAGGGAGCGAGAGAGAAACATCATTGATGAGGGAGAATCGTGGATCGGCGGCCTCCTGCACGCCCCATAGTGGGGCTCGAGCCCCTGACCAGGGCGGGCATGCTCCCTGGCCCCGAATCGAACCCGGGACCTTAAGGTCCGCCACAGGCTGACATCGGCTCTACCCACTGAGACAAACCCAGCCAGGGCCACACCTACTTCTTTTCCTTAGGTGGGTGCAGGATAGATAGTTAACAGGCAACAATACACTGTGATAACAATAACAATGAAGGAATTTATGGTCTCTTTCCTGCAGGGCGCCCAGGGGCATTTCCTTGTGTGTGTGTGTGGGGGGGGGGGGGGGGCGGTGGGCCGCGGAGCTGGGGGGAAGGGGAGGACGGGAGGCGGGGAGAGTAGGGGGGCTAACGTTATAAGCTTCTATGACATTTCAGAGGTATGTTGTCTTAGATGCAAAAGGACCATAGGTTCAGTTAAGGTAAACGCTGACCTGGTCAGGGAAGACTCAGGCCCCAGGACGCGACCAGCCACCACAACTGCTCTTAGTAACAGTCTCCCTTCAGACCATCCCTGCGGTGGCTTTAGGCCTTTCGGTTTGCAAGACCGCCGCGCAGGCCTTCCCTGAGCTCGTGGGGTTAGCATGTGGCCCCTTTCGTCGTCCACAATTGTGTGGGACTAAAGGAGTCACCCTTTCTGTCAAAGAAGGGAGTTTAGGCAGCCTCCCTTTTGGCTCCAGGGGCTTGGAAGCCGCCATTTCGAAAAAATGGCAAAGGTCAACCCCTCCCTCTTATCCTCTCCACCCCCACCCCCCACCCCCGTTTTAATTTCGCTGTTTTGTTTTTCCATTAAACAAATTCACATTTTATTTATGTTGACATAAACTGTACAAAATTGACTAAATCGAGACGCGGCAGTAGATGTAACCACGGAAACAGACAGAATGAAACAGACCGATCTGCTGTCAGTATCCATGGCCTCTGATCCTGTCTTGACCACGAAACGGAAGTGTGCCACATATTCTTGCTAAAAAGCTTATAAGGATATAGGCTCAACAGGGGAATGTAAACAGCGACACCCAGGTGTGGGTGTAACGATGGCGGGTTCTTCCCGCAATGTTTCACAGTCATTTGTTTAAGATCATCGAATAAAGACAGAAATCCTCACCGGAATCCTTGCCTGGCAAGCTCACGTTTCTTTCACCATCTGGTCATTTCACTGTTGGTTACAGATTTCTCGTGGCTTACTTAAAACTCCTGCTAGTCAGAGGTTAGTCGTGAGCTTCATTGCACAATTTTATGAAACAGATTCCTCCCACACCTTCTCAAAATTTATTTCTTCAAAGAACGGATAACTCAATGCCCAACAACTGTGACAATGAATGTGGTGTCTGCCATGACCTCACTGAAACAAGCCCAAAGTGCCATCGGCAGAGATCACGCAGCAGTGCAACGCGGCGCTTCCTTCCGGTGCCCGCCGCCGCCGCCGCCCTCTGGAAGAACAACAGTTAGTTCTCCAAAGCGTGAGGGTTCACACCGGGGCCATTTAAGCAGAGGATCAGTGGCTACTCTACTCCAGATAGCCCGTGATTAAGTGACCCACCTATATCTTACAGCTTCTCTATGTTTCCTTTCAAATTTCTTAGATTTTTTTTCAATATCAAATACAAGAGAGAACGCATTTTAAAAGTCTCTCGGGGATTTCCGACACTTTCGGAATTATCTGTAGGAAGCTCTGACTTAGTTCTGTAGAGTTTGATGTATGTGTCCACCATTAAGTCCAAATCATGTCTCACATCGAAATGCATGTTAAGCAAAGCTAAGCTACTTGACCTTTGCCCTGTCAAAGTGTTCCTCCGGTGTGCTTTGAGACGCTTTCGCCCGTTTTCATAGCGTTCGTTCTCAACCTTCATCACAGGGAGAATTCGTAGGACCTTTAGCAACCAACGTATAAACATGAGGAAAAAACTTGATGTCTGGCAGGTGGAGGGCTTCATACACGGTGGATGGAAGCTCTATATCTTTTCCTCTGGGTTTCCACTTGATTCTCCAACAATGCAGCTCAGCTGAGAGTGCATCGGGATTGGGTAAGTCGCTGCCGTACATGTCAGCCTGGTGCTCCTCCGGCGTATTGAATTTCATCCGTCCCGTGACAGGGGGGACCAGAGATCAGCATCGAAGAGCTTTGGGGTGGGTGCTGTTCTGAGACTACCTCTCTCAGTTCCTGAACAATGCGGTCCACTGCTGGAACAGTCAGAGGCTCTTTATAGCAGCACCTCTCAGAGGTAGGTCGGCTGAGACTCCAGGTTCCCTCGCTGAGCTCTGTGGAACTTCCCGGGGAGCTTCATATCTGAAATAGCAAATGTGGTTGCCGGATGGGTGGCTTCCTCAAACCAAAATTCACGATCACCTTCGGTATCTTCCATCACTTCACGTAGCAAACGCAGCGCCCCCGGTCGAGCTACTGGCCGGCTGCAAAGAACACATCAGAGGTCTGACCCTGGAGATTTTTCCCAGAGGCTCTTGTCAAAGGTAGAACGTCTTTTTTAAGAACGACAATGGTAGCCGTGGCCGGTTTGGCACAGTGGGTAGAGCGTCGGCCTGAGGACTGAAGGGTCCCAGGTTCGATTCCGGTCAGGGGCATGTGCCTTGGTTGCGGGCACATCCCCAGTAGGAGGTATGCAGGAGGCAGTTGATGGATGTTTCTCTCTCATCGATGTTTCTGGCTCTCTATCTCTCTCCCTTCCTCTCTGTAAAAAAAAAATCAATAAAATATATATCAAAAGAAAAGAACGACAATGGTAACCACGAAATCAAAATCTGTTGCTGCACTGCAGAGTGGGAATGCTCGGCCCGCTGTACAGTTTTCCCATCTACTATGTGTGTCCTCTTGTGTACCGCCCGCCTACACAGAAAACAAGTGCTTGCAGGAGCTCCACTGCGATTTCAAAAGCATCGTGCGCGCCTGCCTGTCCCCTGAGAATGGCAAATTTCCTTCAGTTCTTGACCGCTTTCTTCGTTGTTCTGAAAGAGGACAGAAATGACACTGTCAAGCTCTAAAAGCGGTTGTGGTGACGGGTGGAAAAAAGATCAAACTCCCTCAATTGTTCCAAACGCAACAGACGCTCCGGTGACAGGCACCGATTTTGCCGACCGCGTACTTGAGGCACAGGGAAGAGCAGAGTGTGTAGACAGCTTGGGGAGGGATGTTTCTCCAAAGGTCCAGAAGCAACAACTTTAGTTTCGGAAGGAAATCCACTGGACACAATGTAAGCCTGGCCACGACAATATTCCATGCGTAATCCCCACTTCTCCGGTCTCGTAGTGTGAAACGTCATAGCCAAAATTTCGGCAGCGGCTTCAGAAGGCAGGAAACCCACAGATTCCTCTCTCAGGTCACGAGCTTCGTCAGCAAACCTCACCAACGCGGGCAGGTGCTCTTGCCCTGCTGTGTCCACTACGTGCGTGCGTGCGTGCGTGCGTGCGTCCGTCTGTCAGTGGCCATGGAAAAGAAGGGGGAGTCTCTCACTCCCCTGAGCGTTCCTTCCCCGAATGCGGCTCTCACGGATCTCTAGCATCTGCTTCTGCTTGTACTTTTGAACAGAATGGTGCGTTGACTGCTGTGGTCTCAAAAGGGCTTTCTCAGAGCGACCCTCTTCACCAGAATTTATCGGGCACTCCGACAGTGCCTGCCTGCCTGCCTGCCTGCCTGCCTGCCTGCCTGCCTGCCTGCCTGAAAGTCATCCGGAGTGAAGAGGCCTTCTGGGATTTCATCAGCTTCATGTCCATCTAGAGCAGTGGCTGCCTGCCTGCCTGTCATCCGGAGTGAAGAGGCCTTCTGGGATTTCATCAGCTTCATGTCCATCTAGAGCAGTGGTTCTCAACCTTCCTAATGCCGCAACCTCTGAATACAGTTCCTCATGTTGTGGTGACCCCCAATTTCATTGTTACAGGTTGAACATAAGGAAAGCCTAGTGATTAATCACAAAAACAATATGTAATTATAGGGGTGTTTTCCGATGGTCTTAGGCGACCCCTCTGAGAGGGTCGTTCGACCCCCAAAGGGGTTGCGACCCACAGGTTGAGAACCGCTGATCTAGACTTCTGTTTTGTTTTCCCATAAGAATCAAAACTTCAAATAAAGATTTTACAGTATTCTTTTGTTTACTTTCTCTTCAAGGGTTAAAGGTAAAATGTCTTCATCCTGTTCTTCACCCCCTTCTGTATTGGAGTTCTGATCGCTCTATGTTTGTTTTTGTTCCCTTTCAGAAGTTTCATTAATTTTTTCCTGTTTCCGTGTCCTGATTTCATCTTCGCTCAATTCTTTTATTCGTTTTCTGTGTCTACTATGTGGATTGTTCAAATGACTGGTAAGATCACCTATTGTTGGTATTGCATTATCTCGAAGAACTGTCCTATAAGGACTAGTTCTACAGATCACAGAGGTCTCGGAGTGTTTGGCACATCATCCATAATGTTTATTTAGTTGTTCAGGTGTTTTATCTTCTAAGTCTGCTCTCCTACGATTTCCCACCCACTTCTGGCATCTGGCCGGATCCCTCGGGAACCTGAAGAAGGCCAAATCTGACTACATGCTTTTCCGCTCCGCGTGCAGTCCGGGGGGGGGGGGGGGGGCGGCCTCCCGCAGAAGTTTAGCATCTTTGCTGCGCCCCCCCCCACCCGCCCCCGCCCCCGGGGCCGGCCCAGTACTCCCCTTCCCCCCATGCCCGTCACTGTTTTAATAACACAAAATGCAAGTATGAAACATTGTACAAGTATGCTTTTTACTACATGGAAGTGCAAGAATACATTTGTGTGGCTTTTAAAAATATATCTTCATTGATTTCAGAGAGGAAGGGAGAGGGAGGGAGAGAGAGCCATAGAAGCATCTACCATGAGAGAGAATCACCCATCTGCTGCCTCCTGCACACCCCCTACTGGGGATCAAGCCCGTGACCCGGGCCTGCGCCCTGGACTGGACTGGAACCCCGGACCCTTCGGGTCCCCAGGCCGATGCTCTACCCACTGACCAAAACAGGCCGGGGCGGCACTTTGTTTTATACACGACAATCCAAGGAGGAGATGTAAGCGGGTTACAGACAATCCACTGGTGATAAATAAAGGAGGGAGGGAGGGAGGGAGGGAGGGAGGGAGGGAGGGAGGCAGGCAAAGGTGGGGTGGAGTGGGGTGGGGAGTGGCGGTGGCGGTGGGGGGGTCCTGTGGGATTGGATAAAAAGTGAAATGATAGCCCTAGCTGTGAGAGACATGCTGGAGGCGGACAGTCCACGATTTTCTCTCATCGCTGATGTTTCTCTCTCTCTTTCTCTCTCCCTTCCTCTCTGAAATCAATAAAATATTTTTTTAAAAAAGTAAAATGATAGACACATGCTTCCTTTTTTTTTTTTTTTTTTTTTATGATGTATTTTCATTGATTTCAGAGAGGAAGGGAGAGGGAGCCAGGGAGAGAGATAGAAACATCATCCATGAGAGAGAATTATGGATTGGCCAGCTCCTGCATGCCCCCTAGTGGGGCTCGAGACCATGACCTGGGCAGGCATGAGCCCTTGACCTGAATCGAACTCTCCCTGCTCGCCTTGCCTTTTCAACGACAGCACCCACCCCCTACCCACCCCCTTACTGTCATGGAGACTTCTCAGGATCCCTGAGAGGAAGACAATATCCCCTGTTGCTGAACCCTGGCTTTGCACACTGCCGATGACCCTCTTGGACAGATGCAGGAGCTCTCTCACTCCCAGTCCAAGAGAGGGTGTTTTGACCCTTGATCTCTTTCTTGGTTTGTTTTCTTTCAATGGTGGTAAACACAGACCTCCTTTGAACCTTTGATAAGCCTACAGTTTACATTCACACTCCTTTAGCTTGATTTTTAATACAACTCCCGGGGTGAGCATCACGACTTTAGAGTCACGGTGGTTCGCCCAATGAGAGGACTCGTGTGTGTGTGTGTGTGTGGGGGGGGGGGGGCGCTTTGCTTTCTCCCGCCTCCCTAAAATGTCACCAGTCGATTTCATGTGACCCACGTACGGTCTCCTCTTTGGATTGGAGTGTATAAAATAGGGGGGGGGGGCGGCGACATTGCCATGCCTCAGAACATCATCTCCCACCGTTGAGATTGTGCTTCTCGCCGTGTGTGCGACATTTCTGAACAGTTTGGCTGAAAGACACTCACAGAAATTCTTCACAGGTTGGAACATTTCTTACGTTGTTGACAAATGCCGCACACGCACACATGTGCGTGCACTTGCTTCACAGTTGCCGCCTCTGGGGCTCTTTCAGGTTTGTCCATTTTCCTTCCTCTTTTTCACGGGGAGCAAGGAGGCAGCGAGTGAAATCACCAGTGAGTGTGTGATATGAGACTGAGGATTTCCCGTGGAAAGCGGGTGAGCGGACGGGTGGGCAGAGGGAGGAAGGGAGGGAGGGAGGGAGGGAGGGAGGGATTGAGGGAGGACACATCCATCCATCCATCCATCCATCCATCCATCCATGCATCCATGGACGGAAATTAAAAGTTTAACAAACAGTGATGGTGAGTAGTCATGTCCTAGGCCGCTACCTTCCCTGACCAAGGTCAATCTTTTACTTTTTTATAGTGTTTTTATTGATTTCAAAGATGGAGAGAGAGAGAGACAGAGAGGATGAAAGATGATAATCATTGATCCACTGCCTCCTGCACACCCCCTACTGGGAGGTGGGGCCGGGGGGGGGGGGGGGGGATCGCTGGGGATCCAGCCCGCAACCTGTGCATGTGCCCTTGGCCTGAATAAAACCTGGGACCCTTTAGCCTGCAGGCCGACGCTCTAAATCCACTGAGCCAAACCGGCTAGGGTGTAATTTTCCTTGTTAAATCCCCTCATTTTTATTGAGTACATTGCTGACCGTTACTTATCCTACACCAACCTAAGTAAGAGAAGTATGTGTCTGTCATTTTATTTTAATTTTTATCCAATCCCAGAGGTTTCCAACACCACCACACACACACACACACACACACACACACACACACACACACACCCCCGCTTTGCCTTCTCTGGCCTCCCTCATCTATCACCAACCACTTACATCTCCTCTTTTGCTTGACATGTATACAACAAGGTTAACACACACACACACACACACACACACACACACACACCCTCCATTCTACGGAGTGTTATCCCAATATGTTGAGAATCTGCTTCCTGGCAATTGCCTCAAATGAACTCACAGACATTCTCCACAGATTTGATTATTTTTTTATGTTAACACATCCATTCATCCATCCGTTCGTCCGTCCGTCCACGGGGAAGTTAAAGATGAATGATAAAAGGGTGTCTGTCGTGAGTGGCACACTTGGAGCGGTGTGAGCCGTGGGGGGTGGGGCGCGGGGGTGGAGGGATGGATGATAAAAACCGGCAACTGGAGCAGAGTGTGCTGGCCGGTCTGGTGACCAGGGGTTATTGAGTCAAATCATCCCTCACCAGGCCTCCCCGGGGCCCTCATCGCTCCACTCCTACCTATGCCTCTCCAACTAGGGGATCTAAGACACCGAGATCTACTGTTGATCTTCGCCTTGGACCCTGGACTCACGCCCCTCAAACCCCTCCCTCCGGCTCCCCACTCCCTCGCGGGATTCCCAAACGGGTGAGGGCTGGTTCCTGGGTTGGCAGGTAGAGGGCACTCTTTTCCACCCGGACAGGCCGGGCCGGTTTCTCAAACAGCCTCCTTCCCTCCCTCAAGTTGGTGAGCTGCGGGCCTGAGGGGAGGGACTCATAGAGCCCGAGGCGAGGTCTGAGGCCCTGACGTCACCGGAGAGCTTTCTGCATTTGAATGAAGCCTCGGAGAGAGATCCATTGGAATGAATCGCCCTGACCTCCTCCCTTCCCGCTTGCTCCCTACCCCACCCTCTACTCCCCATCCCCCACCCCAGCTCCCTTCCTCTCAACCCTCAGGTCAGGGGTCTGGAAAGACGGGCGTGCCTCTGACATTCCAAAGGCATATACTTCTCCTATTGGGCCAAAGACGGGATTAGTGAAGGTAAAGGTGGACTTTGGTCAAAGCAGGGAAGATTCCAGATTAGCAAATGGCTACCTGCCATCCACTGCTTTTAGTGACAAGAGTTTTCATTTCAGACCATCTTTGGCGGTTACTTTGGGTCTCTGAGTTTGTGAGGCCCAAGGCCCAGTTCTGCTCTCCTGTAGCCTCCCCCCACCCCCACCCCCACCCTGGCCTCCCGCCCCGTCTATTTAGGTGCTCTTCCACAATCGCCTCTCTCGGCTCAACCCTGCACACAGCGTGGGTAGCATTCAACCCTGGTGCCAGGAAATGGCCAAAGCTCTCCATGGTCTGCTTTAGAGCGGGGGCCGGGCTAGGTTGCCAAAGAACATTACCCTCTTTTTTTTTCTCCCCTGGAGGGATCCCCTGAGTCTCATTTCTCCCACGTGTTGGTGAGTATGTACCCCCCAAAAGGGGACTCTCAAGTTACCGCGGCCCGGTTCCCCATCTACAGAGACACATGGGTAGCGAGCCCGAGAGCGAGAGGCATCTCTGCCAGCCTCTGGGGCTGTTTGGGGCCATTCTGAGTGGGGCGGTTCCCCCACGAATCGGGTAGCTCGGGCTCTCGTGGAAGTTCATCATGGAGAAAGGGCGGTTGGCAAACATACGTTCAGTCGGTCTCCAGATGAGGTTCCTCTGGGGATGTTCCCTTTTTAAAAATCATCATTCTCGCCCTAACGGGTTTGGCTCAGTGGATAGAGCAGCCGTGGGCAAACTACGGGCCGTTTGAAATGAATAAAACTAAAAAAAAAAAAAAAAAAAAGACCGTACCCTTTTATGTAATGATGTTTACTTTGAATTTATATTAGTTCACACAAACACTCCATCCATGCTTTTGTTCCGGCCCTCAGGTCCAGTTTAAGAACCCATTGTGGCCGAAACCGGTTTGGCTCAGTGGATAGAGCGTCGTCGGCCTGCGGACTGAGAGGTCCCAGGTTCGATTCCGGTCAAGGGCATGTACCTGGGTTGTGGGCACATCCCCGGTGGGAGATGTGCAGGAGGCAGCTGTTCGATGTTTCTCTCTCATCGATGTTTCTAACTCTCTATCCTTCTCCCTTCCTCTCTGTGAAAAATCAATAAAATATATTTAAAAAAAAAAAAGAACCCATTGTGGCCCTCGAGTCAAAAAGTTTGCCCACCCCTGGGATAGAGCCTCAGTCTGCGGACTCAAGGGTCCCAGGTTCCAGTCCGGTCAAGGGCATGTACCTTGGTTGTGGGCACATCCCCAGTAGGGAGTGTGCAGGAGGCAGCTGATGGATGTTTCTCTCTCATCGAAGTTTCTAACTCTCTATCCCTCTCCCTTCCTCTCTCTAAAAATATCAATAAAATATATTTTTTAAAAAATAAAAATCATCATTCTCCCCCTTTGGTTCAGCCTCTGGCTCATTGAAGTCTACATACACATGACCCTTCTAAAAAAAAACAAGCAAACAAACAAACCCACGAAAACCAGCAACCAAACATATGTTGGCATCACTGGCTTAAAGACAAAAACACACAGACAGACAGACAGACAGACAAACACAAACCTCTCTCTCCCTATCAGGTGAATTGGGGACGATTTGACCAGGAAAATAAATATAGGTTGCCCCTGTCCCATGCACTCATTGAAAGGGGACAGTATCTGATTTTAAAACAGCCCTCGGTCGGTTAGGTACCCCTACCTACCGCTGTTGGCACACAAGCTTGACTCCCAGGGAGAGGGAGACTTGTTTGGGCAGGGTAAAGAACGGGTAAAGTTGACTGGTAAGATCACCTAGTGTTGGTATTGCGTTATCTCAAAGAACTGTCCTATAAGGACTAGTTCTACAGATCACAGAGGTCTCGGAGTGTTTGGCACATCATCCATAATGTTTATTTAGTTGTTCAGGTGTTTTATCTTCTAAGTCTGCTCTCCTACGATTTCCCACCCACTTCTGGCATCTGGCCGGATCCCTCGGGAACCTGAAGAAGGCCAAATCTGACTACATGCTTTTCCGCTCCGCGTGCAGTCCCGGGGGGGGTGGGGGTGGGGGGGCGGCCTCCCGCAGAAGTTTAGCATCTTTGCTGCGCCCCCCCCCGCCCCCGCCCCCGGGGCCGGCCCAGTACTCCCCTTCCCCCCATGCCCGTCACTGTTTTAATAACACAAAATGCAAGTATGAAACATTGTACAAGTATGCTTTTTACTACATGGAAGTGCAAGAATACATTTGTGTGGCTTTTAAAAATATATCTTCATTGATTTCAGAGAGGAAGGGAGAGGGAGGGAGAGAGAGCCATAGAAGCATCTACCATGAGAGAGAATCACCCATCTGCTGCCTCCTGCACACCCCCTACTGGGGATCAAGCCCGTGACCCGGGCCTGCGCCCTGGACTGGAATGGAACCCCGGACCCTTCGGGTCCCCAGGCCGATGCTCTACCCACTGACCAAAACAGGCCGGGGCGGCACTTTGTTTTATACACGACAATCCAAGGAGGAGATGTAAGCGGGTTACAGACAATCCACTGGTGATAAATAAAGGAGGGAGGGAGGGAGGCAAAGGTGGGGTGGAGTGGGGTGGGGAGTGGCGGTGGCGGTGGGGGGGTCCTGTGGGATTGGATAAAAAGTGCAATGATAACCCTAGCTGTGAGGGACATGCTGGAGGCGGACAATCCACGATTTTCTCTCATCGCTGATGTTTCTCTCTCTCTTTCTCTCTCCCTTCCTCTCTGAAATCAATAAAATATTTTTTTTAAAAAGTAAAATGATAGACACATGCTTCCTTTTTTTTTTTTTTTTTTAAGATGTATTTTCATTGATTTCAGAGAGGAAGGGAGAGGGAGCCAGGGAGAGAGATAGAAACATCATCCATGAGAGAGAATTATGGATTGGCCAGCTCCTGCATGCCCCCTAGTGGGGCTCGAGACCATGACCTGGGCAGGCATGAGCCCTTGATCTGAATCAAACTCTCCCTGTTCGCCTTGCCTCTTTAATGACAGCACCCACCCCCTTACTGTCATGGAGACTTCTCAGGATCCCTGAGAGGAAGACAATATCCCCTGTTGCTGAACCCTGGCTTTGCACACTGCCGATGACCCTCTTGGACAGATGCAGGAGCTCTCTCACTCCCAGTCCAAGAGAGGGTGTTTTGACCCTTGATCTCTTTCTTGGTTTGTTTTCTTTCGATGGTGGTAAAACACAGACCTCCTCTGAACCTTTGATAAGCCTACAGTTTACATTCACACTCCTTTAGCTTGATTTTTAATACAAGTCCCGGGGTCGGGATCACGACTTTAGAGTCACAGGTGCTTCGCCCAATGAGAGGACACCTGTGTGTGGGGGCGGGAGGGGGAGGGAGAGGCGGGGTGGTGGTGGGGTGGTGGTGTTGGTTGTTGCCCGCTCTGCTTTCTCCCGCCTCCCTAAAATGTCACCAGTCGATTTCATGTAACCCACGTACGTACGGTCTCCTCTTTGGATTGGAGTGTATAAAATAGGGGGGGGGGGGGTGCGACATTGCCATGCCTCAGAACATCATCTCCAACCGTTGAGATTGTGCTTCTCGCCGTGTGTGCGACATTTCTGAACAGTTTGGCTGAAAGACACTCACAGAAATTCTTCACAGGTTGGAACATTTCTTACGTTGTTGACAAATGCCACACACGCACACATGTGCGTGCACTTGGTTCACAGTTGTCGCCTCTGGGGCTCTTTCAGGTTTGTCCATTTTCCTTCCTCTTTTTCACGGGGAGCAAGGAGGCAGCGAGTGAAATCACCAGTGAGTGTGTGATATGAGACTGAGGATTTCCCGTGGAAAGCGGGTGAGCGGACGGGTGGGCGGAGGGAGGGAGGGAGGGAGGGAGGGAGGGAGTGAGGGAGGACACATCCATCCATCCACACATCCATACATCCATGGACGGAAATTAAAAGTTTAACTAGAAAACAGTGATGGTGGGTAGTCACATCCTAGGCCGCTACCTTCCGTGAAAAAGGTCAATCATATATATAGTGTTCTTATTGATTTCAAAGAGGAAGAGAGAGAGAGAGAGAGAGAGAGAGAGAGAGAGAGGGAGAGATCAATGAGGAAAGATAATCATGGATCCATTGCCTTCTGCACACCCCCTACTGGGAGGTGGCGGGGGTGGGGGGTGGGGGTGGCACGCTGGGGATCCAGACCGCTGCCCCTGGCCTGAATCGAACCTGGGGGGCGCGGGGGTGGAGGGATGGATGATAAAAACCGGCAACTGGAGCAGAGTGTGCTGGCTGGTCCGGTGACCCGGGGTTATTGAGTCAAATCATCCTTCCCCAGGCCTCCGGGGGTCTTCATCACTCCACTCCTACCTATGCCTCTCTTCCCAGGGGATCTAAGACGCCGAGATCTACTGTTGATCTTCGCCTCGGACCCTGGACTCACGCCCCCTCAAACCCCTCCCTCCCGCTCCCCACCCCTTCGCGGCATTCCCAAACGGGTGAGGGCTGGTTCCTGGGTTGGCAGGTAGAGGGCACTCTTTTCCACCCGGACTGGCTGGTCGGTTTCTCAAACAGCCTCCTTCCCTCCCTGAAGTTGGTGAGCTGCGGGCGGGCCTGAGGGTGGGGGACTCAGAGAAGCCCGAGGCGAGGTCCGAGGCCCTGACGTCACCGGAGAGCTCTCTGCATTTGAATGAAGCCTCGGAGAGAGATCCATTGGAAGGAATCGCCCTGACCTCCTCCCCTCCCGCTTGCTCCCTACCCCACCCCCTGCTTCCCACCCCCCACCCCAGCTCCCTTCCTCTCAGCCCTCAGGTCAGGGGCTTCCCTCTCAGTGCTGAACTGAGCCTCTGGGCCTGCGGCGGGGAGGGGCGGGGGAGAGCGGAGTCACGCGGGCAGGGGGAAAGCCGAGTTGCTTCCTGTGAGTGTATTTGAGCCCCAAGGTCCCTGTGGGTCCAGCGGAAATCTGTGTCTGTGGGGGCTGTCCCACCCTGGCCGGTCATTTCCCTCCCCCATCTGGGAGCTGGGCTCTCTCTCCTGCCCTGGTTCTGCACACAGGTGTGCGCCTGGCTCTCCACTCTCCACACAGCCTGGTTCCCAGGTCCTGCGGTGAATCACTCAGACCACCCCCACCCACACCCCACCCCCAAGGCCAATCCTTTCATCTCAGCCCCCACAGCTGCCCTTGGTCAGCCCTGGGTGACCAAGCCCTCATGACCTCTGAGTGGCTACACGTGGCCCTCTTGCCTGCTGGGAGCCACTGAGCAAAAGGGTTTTATCCTCAGCTCCGAGCTGCCTTTCGGCGGACACCACTTCAGTCCGGGGCTGAAGCTCTCAGTGGACAGACAGGCTGAGGCTGCCAAGCCAGGGCAGGCTCCAGGCAGGGACGGGATCCCCAGGTCAGGTCCCCCTTGGTCCAGCCCACCTGTGTTCTGTCCAGGTGGTGGGAGATGGCACTGCCCCACATGGGGGAGTGGCAGCTCGTCACAGCAGCCAGGCTTGCGGTGGACTCAGAACCAGCTCAGGAGGTGCGGCATGCTCCCGGTGGGTGCCCCGGGAAACCAGTTTTCCGGGCAGGGAGAATCCTTGAGTGTAGCATCTGGGCAATTTCTGTGGCGTAAATACTCCCACCATGGCCCATTCCAGGCTCCCATGGTGACGTCGGTGAATGCACTGAGCTCAGAGTTGGGGAGACGAGCACAGTCTGCTCCCCCTCCCCCCACCCCCCCACCCCCGCTCACCTTGTGCCTCTTCCTACCTCCCCTCACCCCCAACCACACCGCCATGCCTTCCATGGGGCTGAAATGCTCAAGTCCCAGCCGTCCCTGCTCACAAAAGCCTCCGCTGGGTAGGGGATTTCACTGCCAGCCCCTAGACAGCGACCTTGAAGCTCTTGGGATCCTCAGCAATATAAAGCACTTTACATCACCCGCACACACACACACACACACACACACACAAAAGACAAGGATAACCAGGAAGGCGGTCGTGCCCACAGGGGCCTGGAAAGACGGGGCGTGCCCCTAACATTCCAAAATGGGTCTAGCTGCAGGCAGGATGGGTAGCATTCAACTCCGTGGTGCCAGGAATTGGCCAAACCTCTCCCTCGTCCGCTTTCTAGCGGGGCGGGGGTGGGGGGTGGGGGTGGGGGTGGGGGTGGGGGGGGGGTGGAGTAGGTTGCCAGAGAAGATTAGCCTTTTTTTTTTTTTTTAATTTTCTTGGATGGAGGGACCCCCTGAGTCTAATTTCTCCCAAGTTTTGGTGAGTATGTACCCCCAAAAAGGGGACTCTCAAGGTACCGCGGCCTGGTTCCCCATCTACGGAGGAGACACATGGGTAGTGAGCCTAGCCGAGTGTGAGAGGCGTCTCTGCCAGCCTCTGGGGCTGCTTGAGGCCATTCTGAGCGGGGGCGGGCCCCCCATAAATCGGGTCGCTCGGGCTCTGTCGTGGAAGTTCATCATGGAGGAAGGACTGTTGGCAAACATACATACGTTCACTCGGTCTCAAGATGAGATTCCTCTCGGGATGTTCCCTTTTTAAAAATCATCATTCTCGCCCTAACCGGTTTGGCTCAGTGGACAGAGCAGCGATGGTGAACCTTTTGTGATCGGCATGCCAGCATTTTGAAAAACCCTAATTTAACTCTGGTGCCCTGTCACATATAGAAATTTTCTGATATTTGCAACCATGGTAAAACAAAGACTTATATTTCTGATATTCATTTTATATATTTAAATGCCATTTAACAAAGAAAAATCAACCAAAAAAAAAAAAGAGTTGTGTCATAGGTTCGCCATCACTGGGATAGAGCATCAGCCTGCGGACTCAAGGGTCCCAGGTTCAATTCCGGTCAAGGGCAGGTACCTTGGTTGCGGGCACATGCCCAGTAGGGAGTGTGCAGGAGGCAGCTGATGGATGTTTCTCTCTCATCGATGTTTCCAACTCTCTATCCCTCTCCCTTCCTCTCTCTAAAAATGTCAATTAAATATATTTTTAAAAAAATAAAAATCATCATTCTCCCCCTTTGGTTCAGCCTCTGGCTCATTGAAGTCTACATACACATGACCCTTCTAATAAAACCCCACAAAAACCAACAACCAACATATGTTGGTGTCACTGGCTTAAAGACAAACACGCAGACAGACAGGCAGACAGACAGAGACAAAACTCTCTGTCCCTATCAGGTGAATTGGGGACGATTTGAGCAGGAAAATATAGGTTGCCCCTGTCCCATGCCCTCATTGAAAGGGGACAGGTTCTGATTTTAAAACAGCCGTCGGTCGGTCGGTCGGTCGGTCAGGTACCCCTACCTACCTACCTACCTACCTACCTACCTACCTACCGCTGTCGGCACACGAGCTTGACTCCCAGGGAGAGGGAGACTTGGTTGGGTAGGGTAAAGAACGGGTAAAGTAGCCCCGGTCGGTGGGCGTCTCCGAGAGCTTCAGTACCTTCACCTCTTAGGATCATTGCCATTTTTCCAAAAGCGGTATGAGTGAGGAGAAGGGGAGATACCCTCTCACAGTCCTCGGAGCATCCCTAGGTTCGCTTCTGTGTGTTTTCTCTTTGTAAATCCAATTTTTGTCTTTTGTTGTGGTTGTTTTCTACACTCTTTCTAAGGGTGACCTGGCTTTGGATAGCAGAAACAGACGCCTCTACAGTTTCACAGCAGACCTCATGGACAGATTCTGTTGCCTCGCCCTCAGAAACCAGCAGGTGTATACGTCGTGTTCACGGAAAAACACGCAAACCCGTAGAGAACTTTTATGAGTTTACTTGAGCCAAACTGTCCACACTTGCCGGGAAGCAGAATCTCAAGGGGTTGGGACAATGCTCCGGAGAATGGCTGTTTTTCACTGTGTTTTATTCATTCTTTCTCTAAATTATTATTTAATACATTTTCATTGATTTCTGAGAGGAAGGGAGAGGGAGAGAGCGATAGAAACACCCGCTACTGGGGATCGAGCCCACAACCGGGCCTGCGCCCTTGACTGAAATCGAACCCGGGACCCTTCGGTCTCCAGGCCGATGCTCTACCCACTGACCAAAACCGGCTGGGGCGTTACTTTGTTTTATACATGACAATCCAATCCAAGGAGGAGACATAAGTGGGTTACAGGAAATCCACTGGTGATAGATGAGGGAGGGAAGGGTGGGGTGGGGTGGGGAGTGGGGGTACACCTCTGGGATTGGATGTAAAGCAAAATGATAGATGCATACTTCTTTTTAAAAAAATACATTTTTAGTTGATTGCAGAGAGGGAGCGAGAGAGAAACATCATTGATGAGGGAGAATCGTGGATCGGCGGCCTCCTGCACGCCCCATAGTGGGGCTCGAGCCCCTGACCAGGGCGGGCATGCTCCCTGGCCCCGAATCGAACCCGGGACCTTAAGGTCCGCCACAGGCTGACATCGGCTCTACCCACTGAGACAAACCCAGCCAGGGCCACACCTACTTCTTTTCCTTAGGTGGGTGCAGGATAGATAGTTAACAGGCAACAATACACTGTGATAACAATAACAATGAAGGAATTTATGGTCTCTTTCCTGCAGGGCGCCCAGGGGCATTTCCTTGTGTGTGTGTGTGGGGGGGGGGGGGGGGCGGTGGGCCGCGGAGCTGGGGGGAAGGGGAGGACGGGAGGCGGGGAGAGTAGGGGGGCTAACGTTATAAGCTTCTATGACATTTCAGAGGTATGTTGTCTTAGATGCAAAAGGACCATAGGTTCAGTTAAGGTAAACGCTGACCTGGTCAGGGAAGACTCAGGCCCCAGGACGCGACCAGCCACCACAACTGCTCTTAGTAACAGTCTCCCTTCAGACCATCCCTGCGGTGGCTTTAGGCCTTTCGGTTTGCAAGACCGCCGCGCAGGCCTTCCCTGAGCTCGTGGGGTTAGCATGTGGCCCCTTTCGTCGTCCACAATTGTGTGGGACTAAAGGAGTCACCCTTTCTGTCAAAGAAGGGAGTTTAGGCAGCCTCCCTTTTGGCTCCAGGGGCTTGGAAGCCGCCATTTCGAAAAAATGGCAAAGGTCAACCCCTCCCTCTTATCCTCTCCACCCCCACCCCCCACCCCCGTTTTAATTTCGCTGTTTTGTTTTTCCATTAAACAAATTCACATTTTATTTATGTTGACATAAACTGTACAAAATTGACTAAATCGAGACGCGGCAGTAGATGTAACCACGGAAACAGACAGAATGAAACAGACCGATCTGCTGTCAGTATCCATGGCCTCTGATCCTGTCTTGACCACGAAACGGAAGTGTGCCACATATTCTTGCTAAAAAGCTTATAAGGATATAGGCTCAACAGGGGAATGTAAACAGCGACACCCAGGTGTGGGTGTAACGATGGCGGGTTCTTCCCGCAATGTTTCACAGTCATTTGTTTAAGATCATCGAATAAAGACAGAAATCCTCACCGGAATCCTTGCCTGGCAAGCTCACGTTTCTTTCACCATCTGGTCATTTCACTGTTGGTTACAGATTTCTCGTGGCTTACTTAAAACTCCTGCTAGTCAGAGGTTAGTCGTGAGCTTCATTGCACAATTTTATGAAACAGATTCCTCCCACACCTTCTCAAAATTTATTTCTTCAAAGAACGGATAACTCAATGCCCAACAACTGTGACAATGAATGTGGTGTCTGCCATGACCTCACTGAAACAAGCCCAAAGTGCCATCGGCAGAGATCACGCAGCAGTGCAACGCGGCGCTTCCTTCCGGTGCCCGCCGCCGCCGCCGCCCTCTGGAAGAACAACAGTTAGTTCTCCAAAGCGTGAGGGTTCACACCGGGGCCATTTAAGCAGAGGATCAGTGGCTACTCTACTCCAGATAGCCCGTGATTAAGTGACCCACCTATATCTTACAGCTTCTCTATGTTTCCTTTCAAATTTCTTAGATTTTTTTTCAATATCAAATACAAGAGAGAACGCATTTTAAAAGTCTCTCGGGGATTTCCGACACTTTCGGAATTATCTGTAGGAAGCTCTGACTTAGTTCTGTAGAGTTTGATGTATGTGTCCACCATTAAGTCCAAATCATGTCTCACATCGAAATGCATGTTAAGCAAAGCTAAGCTACTTGACCTTTGCCCTGTCAAAGTGTTCCTCCGGTGTGCTTTGAGACGCTTTCGCCCGTTTTCATAGCGTTCGTTCTCAACCTTCATCACAGGGAGAATTCGTAGGACCTTTAGCAACCAACGTATAAACATGAGGAAAAAACTTGATGTCTGGCAGGTGGAGGGCTTCATACACGGTGGATGGAAGCTCTATATCTTTTCCTCTGGGTTTCCACTTGATTCTCCAACAATGCAGCTCAGCTGAGAGTGCATCGGGATTGGGTAAGTCGCTGCCGTACATGTCAGCCTGGTGCTCCTCCGGCGTATTGAATTTCATCCGTCCCGTGACAGGGGGGACCAGAGATCAGCATCGAAGAGCTTTGGGGTGGGTGCTGTTCTGAGACTACCTCTCTCAGTTCCTGAACAATGCGGTCCACTGCTGGAACAGTCAGAGGCTCTTTATAGCAGCACCTCTCAGAGGTAGGTCGGCTGAGACTCCAGGTTCCCTCGCTGAGCTCTGTGGAACTTCCCGGGGAGCTTCATATCTGAAATAGCAAATGTGGTTGCCGGATGGGTGGCTTCCTCAAACCAAAATTCACGATCACCTTCGGTATCTTCCATCACTTCACGTAGCAAACGCAGCGCCCCCGGTCGAGCTACTGGCCGGCTGCAAAGAACACATCAGAGGTCTGACCCTGGAGATTTTTCCCAGAGGCTCTTGTCAAAGGTAGAACGTCTTTTTTAAGAACGACAATGGTAGCCGTGGCCGGTTTGGCACAGTGGGTAGAGCGTCGGCCTGAGGACTGAAGGGTCCCAGGTTCGATTCCGGTCAGGGGCATGTGCCTTGGTTGCGGGCACATCCCCAGTAGGAGGTATGCAGGAGGCAGTTGATGGATGTTTCTCTCTCATCGATGTTTCTGGCTCTCTATCTCTCTCCCTTCCTCTCTGTAAAAAAAAAATCAATAAAATATATATCAAAAGAAAAGAACGACAATGGTAACCACGAAATCAAAATCTGTTGCTGCACTGCAGAGTGGGAATGCTCGGCCCGCTGTACAGTTTTCCCATCTACTATGTGTGTCCTCTTGTGTACCGCCCGCCTACACAGAAAACAAGTGCTTGCAGGAGCTCCACTGCGATTTCAAAAGCATCGTGCGCGCCTGCCTGTCCCCTGAGAATGGCAAATTTCCTTCAGTTCTTGACCGCTTTCTTCGTTGTTCTGAAAGAGGACAGAAATGACACTGTCAAGCTCTAAAAGCGGTTGTGGTGACGGGTGGAAAAAAGATCAAACTCCCTCAATTGTTCCAAACGCAACAGACGCTCCGGTGACAGGCACCGATTTTGCCGACCGCGTACTTGAGGCACAGGGAAGAGCAGAGTGTGTAGACAGCTTGGGGAGGGATGTTTCTCCAAAGGTCCAGAAGCAACAACTTTAGTTTCGGAAGGAAATCCACTGGACACAATGTAAGCCTGGCCACGACAATATTCCATGCGTAATCCCCACTTCTCCGGTCTCGTAGTGTGAAACGTCATAGCCAAAATTTCGGCAGCGGCTTCAGAAGGCAGGAAACCCACAGATTCCTCTCTCAGGTCACGAGCTTCGTCAGCAAACCTCACCAACGCGGGCAGGTGCTCTTGCCCTGCTGTGTCCACTACGTGCGTGCGTGCGTGCGTGCGTGCGTCCGTCTGTCAGTGGCCATGGAAAAGAAGGGGGAGTCTCTCACTCCCCTGAGCGTTCCTTCCCCGAATGCGGCTCTCACGGATCTCTAGCATCTGCTTCTGCTTGTACTTTTGAACAGAATGGTGCGTTGACTGCTGTGGTCTCAAAAGGGCTTTCTCAGAGCGACCCTCTTCACCAGAATTTATCGGGCACTCCGACAGTGCCTGCCTGCCTGCCTGCCTGCCTGCCTGCCTGCCTGCCTGCCTGCCTGAAAGTCATCCGGAGTGAAGAGGCCTTCTGGGATTTCATCAGCTTCATGTCCATCTAGAGCAGTGGCTGCCTGCCTGCCTGTCATCCGGAGTGAAGAGGCCTTCTGGGATTTCATCAGCTTCATGTCCATCTAGAGCAGTGGTTCTCAACCTTCCTAATGCCGCAACCTCTGAATACAGTTCCTCATGTTGTGGTGACCCCCAATTTCATTGTTACAGGTTGAACATAAGGAAAGCCTAGTGATTAATCACAAAAACAATATGTAATTATAGGGGTGTTTTCCGATGGTCTTAGGCGACCCCTCTGAGAGGGTCGTTCGACCCCCAAAGGGGTTGCGACCCACAGGTTGAGAACCGCTGATCTAGACTTCTGTTTTGTTTTCCCATAAGAATCAAAACTTCAAATAAAGATTTTACAGTATTCTTTTGTTTACTTTCTCTTCAAGGGTTAAAGGTAAAATGTCTTCATCCTGTTCTTCACCCCCTTCTGTATTGGAGTTCTGATCGCTCTATGTTTGTTTTTGTTCCCTTTCAGAAGTTTCATTAATTTTTTCCTGTTTCCGTGTCCTGATTTCATCTTCGCTCAATTCTTTTATTCGTTTTCTGTGTCTACTATGTGGATTGTTCAAATGACTGGTAAGATCACCTATTGTTGGTATTGCATTATCTCGAAGAACTGTCCTATAAGGACTAGTTCTACAGATCACAGAGGTCTCGGAGTGTTTGGCACATCATCCATAATGTTTATTTAGTTGTTCAGGTGTTTTATCTTCTAAGTCTGCTCTCCTACGATTTCCCACCCACTTCTGGCATCTGGCCGGATCCCTCGGGAACCTGAAGAAGGCCAAATCTGACTACATGCTTTTCCGCTCCGCGTGCAGTCCGGGGGGGGGGGGGGGGGCGGCCTCCCGCAGAAGTTTAGCATCTTTGCTGCGCCCCCCCCCACCCGCCCCCGCCCCCGGGGCCGGCCCAGTACTCCCCTTCCCCCCATGCCCGTCACTGTTTTAATAACACAAAATGCAAGTATGAAACATTGTACAAGTATGCTTTTTACTACATGGAAGTGCAAGAATACATTTGTGTGGCTTTTAAAAATATATCTTCATTGATTTCAGAGAGGAAGGGAGAGGGAGGGAGAGAGAGCCATAGAAGCATCTACCATGAGAGAGAATCACCCATCTGCTGCCTCCTGCACACCCCCTACTGGGGATCAAGCCCGTGACCCGGGCCTGCGCCCTGGACTGGACTGGAACCCCGGACCCTTCGGGTCCCCAGGCCGATGCTCTACCCACTGACCAAAACAGGCCGGGGCGGCACTTTGTTTTATACACGACAATCCAAGGAGGAGATGTAAGCGGGTTACAGACAATCCACTGGTGATAAATAAAGGAGGGAGGGAGGGAGGGAGGGAGGGAGGGAGGGAGGGAGGCAGGCAAAGGTGGGGTGGAGTGGGGTGGGGAGTGGCGGTGGCGGTGGGGGGGTCCTGTGGGATTGGATAAAAAGTGAAATGATAGCCCTAGCTGTGAGAGACATGCTGGAGGCGGACAGTCCACGATTTTCTCTCATCGCTGATGTTTCTCTCTCTCTTTCTCTCTCCCTTCCTCTCTGAAATCAATAAAATATTTTTTTAAAAAAGTAAAATGATAGACACATGCTTCCTTTTTTTTTTTTTTTTTTTTTATGATGTATTTTCATTGATTTCAGAGAGGAAGGGAGAGGGAGCCAGGGAGAGAGATAGAAACATCATCCATGAGAGAGAATTATGGATTGGCCAGCTCCTGCATGCCCCCTAGTGGGGCTCGAGACCATGACCTGGGCAGGCATGAGCCCTTGACCTGAATCGAACTCTCCCTGCTCGCCTTGCCTTTTCAACGACAGCACCCACCCCCTACCCACCCCCTTACTGTCATGGAGACTTCTCAGGATCCCTGAGAGGAAGACAATATCCCCTGTTGCTGAACCCTGGCTTTGCACACTGCCGATGACCCTCTTGGACAGATGCAGGAGCTCTCTCACTCCCAGTCCAAGAGAGGGTGTTTTGACCCTTGATCTCTTTCTTGGTTTGTTTTCTTTCAATGGTGGTAAACACAGACCTCCTTTGAACCTTTGATAAGCCTACAGTTTACATTCACACTCCTTTAGCTTGATTTTTAATACAACTCCCGGGGTGAGCATCACGACTTTAGAGTCACGGTGGTTCGCCCAATGAGAGGACTCGTGTGTGTGTGTGTGTGTGGGGGGGGGGGGGCGCTTTGCTTTCTCCCGCCTCCCTAAAATGTCACCAGTCGATTTCATGTGACCCACGTACGGTCTCCTCTTTGGATTGGAGTGTATAAAATAGGGGGGGGGGGCGGCGACATTGCCATGCCTCAGAACATCATCTCCCACCGTTGAGATTGTGCTTCTCGCCGTGTGTGCGACATTTCTGAACAGTTTGGCTGAAAGACACTCACAGAAATTCTTCACAGGTTGGAACATTTCTTACGTTGTTGACAAATGCCGCACACGCACACATGTGCGTGCACTTGCTTCACAGTTGCCGCCTCTGGGGCTCTTTCAGGTTTGTCCATTTTCCTTCCTCTTTTTCACGGGGAGCAAGGAGGCAGCGAGTGAAATCACCAGTGAGTGTGTGATATGAGACTGAGGATTTCCCGTGGAAAGCGGGTGAGCGGACGGGTGGGCAGAGGGAGGAAGGGAGGGAGGGAGGGAGGGAGGGAGGGATTGAGGGAGGACACATCCATCCATCCATCCATCCATCCATCCATCCATGCATCCATGGACGGAAATTAAAAGTTTAACAAACAGTGATGGTGAGTAGTCATGTCCTAGGCCGCTACCTTCCCTGACCAAGGTCAATCTTTTACTTTTTTATAGTGTTTTTATTGATTTCAAAGATGGAGAGAGAGAGAGACAGAGAGGATGAAAGATGATAATCATTGATCCACTGCCTCCTGCACACCCCCTACTGGGAGGTGGGGCCGGGGGGGGGGGGGGGGGATCGCTGGGGATCCAGCCCGCAACCTGTGCATGTGCCCTTGGCCTGAATAAAACCTGGGACCCTTTAGCCTGCAGGCCGACGCTCTAAATCCACTGAGCCAAACCGGCTAGGGTGTAATTTTCCTTGTTAAATCCCCTCATTTTTATTGAGTACATTGCTGACCGTTACTTATCCTACACCAACCTAAGTAAGAGAAGTATGTGTCTGTCATTTTATTTTAATTTTTATCCAATCCCAGAGGTTTCCAACACCACCACACACACACACACACACACACACACACACACACACACACACCCCCGCTTTGCCTTCTCTGGCCTCCCTCATCTATCACCAACCACTTACATCTCCTCTTTTGCTTGACATGTATACAACAAGGTTAACACACACACACACACACACACACACACACACACACCCTCCATTCTACGGAGTGTTATCCCAATATGTTGAGAATCTGCTTCCTGGCAATTGCCTCAAATGAACTCACAGACATTCTCCACAGATTTGATTATTTTTTTATGTTAACACATCCATTCATCCATCCGTTCGTCCGTCCGTCCACGGGGAAGTTAAAGATGAATGATAAAAGGGTGTCTGTCGTGAGTGGCACACTTGGAGCGGTGTGAGCCGTGGGGGGTGGGGCGCGGGGGTGGAGGGATGGATGATAAAAACCGGCAACTGGAGCAGAGTGTGCTGGCCGGTCTGGTGACCAGGGGTTATTGAGTCAAATCATCCCTCACCAGGCCTCCCCGGGGCCCTCATCGCTCCACTCCTACCTATGCCTCTCCAACTAGGGGATCTAAGACACCGAGATCTACTGTTGATCTTCGCCTTGGACCCTGGACTCACGCCCCTCAAACCCCTCCCTCCGGCTCCCCACTCCCTCGCGGGATTCCCAAACGGGTGAGGGCTGGTTCCTGGGTTGGCAGGTAGAGGGCACTCTTTTCCACCCGGACAGGCCGGGCCGGTTTCTCAAACAGCCTCCTTCCCTCCCTCAAGTTGGTGAGCTGCGGGCCTGAGGGGAGGGACTCATAGAGCCCGAGGCGAGGTCTGAGGCCCTGACGTCACCGGAGAGCTTTCTGCATTTGAATGAAGCCTCGGAGAGAGATCCATTGGAATGAATCGCCCTGACCTCCTCCCTTCCCGCTTGCTCCCTACCCCACCCTCTACTCCCCATCCCCCACCCCAGCTCCCTTCCTCTCAACCCTCAGGTCAGGGGTCTGGAAAGACGGGCGTGCCTCTGACATTCCAAAGGCATATACTTCTCCTATTGGGCCAAAGACGGGATTAGTGAAGGTAAAGGTGGACTTTGGTCAAAGCAGGGAAGATTCCAGATTAGCAAATGGCTACCTGCCATCCACTGCTTTTAGTGACAAGAGTTTTCATTTCAGACCATCTTTGGCGGTTACTTTGGGTCTCTGAGTTTGTGAGGCCCAAGGCCCAGTTCTGCTCTCCTGTAGCCTCCCCCCACCCCCACCCCCACCCTGGCCTCCCGCCCCGTCTATTTAGGTGCTCTTCCACAATCGCCTCTCTCGGCTCAACCCTGCACACAGCGTGGGTAGCATTCAACCCTGGTGCCAGGAAATGGCCAAAGCTCTCCATGGTCTGCTTTAGAGCGGGGGCCGGGCTAGGTTGCCAAAGAACATTACCCTCTTTTTTTTTCTCCCCTGGAGGGATCCCCTGAGTCTCATTTCTCCCACGTGTTGGTGAGTATGTACCCCCCAAAAGGGGACTCTCAAGTTACCGCGGCCCGGTTCCCCATCTACAGAGACACATGGGTAGCGAGCCCGAGAGCGAGAGGCATCTCTGCCAGCCTCTGGGGCTGTTTGGGGCCATTCTGAGTGGGGCGGTTCCCCCACGAATCGGGTAGCTCGGGCTCTCGTGGAAGTTCATCATGGAGAAAGGGCGGTTGGCAAACATACGTTCAGTCGGTCTCCAGATGAGGTTCCTCTGGGGATGTTCCCTTTTTAAAAATCATCATTCTCGCCCTAACGGGTTTGGCTCAGTGGATAGAGCAGCCGTGGGCAAACTACGGGCCGTTTGAAATGAATAAAACTAAAAAAAAAAAAAAAAAAAAGACCGTACCCTTTTATGTAATGATGTTTACTTTGAATTTATATTAGTTCACACAAACACTCCATCCATGCTTTTGTTCCGGCCCTCAGGTCCAGTTTAAGAACCCATTGTGGCCGAAACCGGTTTGGCTCAGTGGATAGAGCGTCGTCGGCCTGCGGACTGAGAGGTCCCAGGTTCGATTCCGGTCAAGGGCATGTACCTGGGTTGTGGGCACATCCCCGGTGGGAGATGTGCAGGAGGCAGCTGTTCGATGTTTCTCTCTCATCGATGTTTCTAACTCTCTATCCTTCTCCCTTCCTCTCTGTGAAAAATCAATAAAATATATTTAAAAAAAAAAAAGAACCCATTGTGGCCCTCGAGTCAAAAAGTTTGCCCACCCCTGGGATAGAGCCTCAGTCTGCGGACTCAAGGGTCCCAGGTTCCAGTCCGGTCAAGGGCATGTACCTTGGTTGTGGGCACATCCCCAGTAGGGAGTGTGCAGGAGGCAGCTGATGGATGTTTCTCTCTCATCGAAGTTTCTAACTCTCTATCCCTCTCCCTTCCTCTCTCTAAAAATATCAATAAAATATATTTTTTAAAAAATAAAAATCATCATTCTCCCCCTTTGGTTCAGCCTCTGGCTCATTGAAGTCTACATACACATGACCCTTCTAAAAAAAAACAAGCAAACAAACAAACCCACGAAAACCAGCAACCAAACATATGTTGGCATCACTGGCTTAAAGACAAAAACACACAGACAGACAGACAGACAGACAAACACAAACCTCTCTCTCCCTATCAGGTGAATTGGGGACGATTTGACCAGGAAAATAAATATAGGTTGCCCCTGTCCCATGCACTCATTGAAAGGGGACAGTATCTGATTTTAAAACAGCCCTCGGTCGGTTAGGTACCCCTACCTACCGCTGTTGGCACACAAGCTTGACTCCCAGGGAGAGGGAGACTTGTTTGGGCAGGGTAAAGAACGGGTAAAGTTGACTGGTAAGATCACCTAGTGTTGGTATTGCGTTATCTCAAAGAACTGTCCTATAAGGACTAGTTCTACAGATCACAGAGGTCTCGGAGTGTTTGGCACATCATCCATAATGTTTATTTAGTTGTTCAGGTGTTTTATCTTCTAAGTCTGCTCTCCTACGATTTCCCACCCACTTCTGGCATCTGGCCGGATCCCTCGGGAACCTGAAGAAGGCCAAATCTGACTACATGCTTTTCCGCTCCGCGTGCAGTCCCGGGGGGGGTGGGGGTGGGGGGGCGGCCTCCCGCAGAAGTTTAGCATCTTTGCTGCGCCCCCCCCCGCCCCCGCCCCCGGGGCCGGCCCAGTACTCCCCTTCCCCCCATGCCCGTCACTGTTTTAATAACACAAAATGCAAGTATGAAACATTGTACAAGTATGCTTTTTACTACATGGAAGTGCAAGAATACATTTGTGTGTCTTTTAAAAATATATCTTCATTGATTTCAGAGAGGAAGGGAGAGGGAGGGAGAGAGAGCCATAGAAGCATCTACCATGAGAGAGAATCACCCATCTGCTGCCTCCTGCACACCCCCTACTGGGGATCAAGCCCGTGACCCGGGCCTGCGCCCTGGACTGGAATGGAACCCCGGACCCTTCGGGTCCCCAGGCCGATGCTCTACCCACTGACCAAAACAGGCCGGGGCGGCACTTTGTTTTATACACGACAATCCAAGGAGGAGATGTAAGCGGGTTACAGACAATCCACTGGTGATAAATAAAGGAGGGAGGGAGGGAGGCAAAGGTGGGGTGGAGTGGGGTGGGGAGTGGCGGTGGCGGTGGGGGGGTCCTGTGGGATTGGATAAAAAGTGCAATGATAACCCTAGCTGTGAGGGACATGCTGGAGGCGGACAATCCACGATTTTCTCTCATCGCTGATGTTTCTCTCTCTCTTTCTCTCTCCCTTCCTCTCTGAAATCAATAAAATATTTTTTTTAAAAAGTAAAATGATAGACACATGCTTCCTTTTTTTTTTTTTTTTTTAAGATGTATTTTCATTGATTTCAGAGAGGAAGGGAGAGGGAGCCAGGGAGAGAGATAGAAACATCATCCATGAGAGAGAATTATGGATTGGCCAGCTCCTGCATGCCCCCTAGTGGGGCTCGAGACCATGACCTGGGCAGGCATGAGCCCTTGATCTGAATCAAACTCTCCCTGTTCGCCTTGCCTCTTTAATGACAGCACCCACCCCCTTACTGTCATGGAGACTTCTCAGGATCCCTGAGAGGAAGACAATATCCCCTGTTGCTGAACCCTGGCTTTGCACACTGCCGATGACCCTCTTGGACAGATGCAGGAGCTCTCTCACTCCCAGTCCAAGAGAGGGTGTTTTGACCCTTGATCTCTTTCTTGGTTTGTTTTCTTTCGATGGTGGTAAAACACAGACCTCCTCTGAACCTTTGATAAGCCTACAGTTTACATTCACACTCCTTTAGCTTGATTTTTAATACAAGTCCCGGGGTCGGGATCACGACTTTAGAGTCACAGGTGCTTCGCCCAATGAGAGGACACCTGTGTGTGGGGGCGGGAGGGGGAGGGAGAGGCGGGGTGGTGGTGGGGTGGTGGTGTTGGTTGTTGCCCGCTCTGCTTTCTCCCGCCTCCCTAAAATGTCACCAGTCGATTTCATGTAACCCACGTACGTACGGTCTCCTCTTTGGATTGGAGTGTATAAAATAGGGGGGGGGGGGGTGCGACATTGCCATGCCTCAGAACATCATCTCCAACCGTTGAGATTGTGCTTCTCGCCGTGTGTGCGACATTTCTGAACAGTTTGGCTGAAAGACACTCACAGAAATTCTTCACAGGTTGGAACATTTCTTACGTTGTTGACAAATGCCACACACGCACACATGTGCGTGCACTTGGTTCACAGTTGTCGCCTCTGGGGCTCTTTCAGGTTTGTCCATTTTCCTTCCTCTTTTTCACGGGGAGCAAGGAGGCAGCGAGTGAAATCACCAGTGAGTGTGTGATATGAGACTGAGGATTTCCCGTGGAAAGCGGGTGAGCGGACGGGTGGGCGGAGGGAGGGAGGGAGGGAGGGAGGGAGGGAGTGAGGGAGGACACATCCATCCATCCACACATCCATACATCCATGGACGGAAATTAAAAGTTTAACTAGAAAACAGTGATGGTGGGTAGTCACATCCTAGGCCGCTACCTTCCGTGAAAAAGGTCAATCATATATATAGTGTTCTTATTGATTTCAAAGAGGAAGAGAGAGAGAGAGAGAGAGAGAGAGAGAGAGAGAGGGAGAGATCAATGAGGAAAGATAATCATGGATCCATTGCCTTCTGCACACCCCCTACTGGGAGGTGGCGGGGGTGGGGGGTGGGGGTGGCACGCTGGGGATCCAGACCGCTGCCCCTGGCCTGAATCGAACCTGGGGGGCGCGGGGGTGGAGGGATGGATGATAAAAACCGGCAACTGGAGCAGAGTGTGCTGGCTGGTCCGGTGACCCGGGGTTATTGAGTCAAATCATCCTTCCCCAGGCCTCCGGGGGTCTTCATCACTCCACTCCTACCTATGCCTCTCTTCCCAGGGGATCTAAGACGCCGAGATCTACTGTTGATCTTCGCCTCGGACCCTGGACTCACGCCCCCTCAAACCCCTCCCTCCCGCTCCCCACCCCTTCGCGGCATTCCCAAACGGGTGAGGGCTGGTTCCTGGGTTGGCAGGTAGAGGGCACTCTTTTCCACCCGGACTGGCTGGTCGGTTTCTCAAACAGCCTCCTTCCCTCCCTGAAGTTGGTGAGCTGCGGGCGGGCCTGAGGGTGGGGGACTCAGAGAAGCCCGAGGCGAGGTCCGAGGCCCTGACGTCACCGGAGAGCTCTCTGCATTTGAATGAAGCCTCGGAGAGAGATCCATTGGAAGGAATCGCCCTGACCTCCTCCCCTCCCGCTTGCTCCCTACCCCACCCCCTGCTTCCCACCCCCCACCCCAGCTCCCTTCCTCTCAGCCCTCAGGTCAGGGGCTTCCCTCTCAGTGCTGAACTGAGCCTCTGGGCCTGCGGCGGGGAGGGGCGGGGGAGAGCGGAGTCACGCGGGCAGGGGGAAAGCCGAGTTGCTTCCTGTGAGTGTATTTGAGCCCCAAGGTCCCTGTGGGTCCAGCGGAAATCTGTGTCTGTGGGGGCTGTCCCACCCTGGCCGGTCATTTCCCTCCCCCATCTGGGAGCTGGGCTCTCTCTCCTGCCCTGGTTCTGCACACAGGTGTGCGCCTGGCTCTCCACTCTCCACACAGCCTGGTTCCCAGGTCCTGCGGTGAATCACTCAGACCACCCCCACCCACACCCCACCCCCAAGGCCAATCCTTTCATCTCAGCCCCCACAGCTGCCCTTGGTCAGCCCTGGGTGACCAAGCCCTCATGACCTCTGAGTGGCTACACGTGGCCCTCTTGCCTGCTGGGAGCCACTGAGCAAAAGGGTTTTATCCTCAGCTCCGAGCTGCCTTTCGGCGGACACCACTTCAGTCCGGGGCTGAAGCTCTCAGTGGACAGACAGGCTGAGGCTGCCAAGCCAGGGCAGGCTCCAGGCAGGGACGGGATCCCCAGGTCAGGTCCCCCTTGGTCCAGCCCACCTGTGTTCTGTCCAGGTGGTGGGAGATGGCACTGCCCCACATGGGGGAGTGGCAGCTCGTCACAGCAGCCAGGCTTGCGGTGGACTCAGAACCAGCTCAGGAGGTGCGGCATGCTCCCGGTGGGTGCCCCGGGAAACCAGTTTTCCGGGCAGGGAGAATCCTTGAGTGTAGCATCTGGGCAATTTCTGTGGCGTAAATACTCCCACCATGGCCCATTCCAGGCTCCCATGGTGACGTCGGTGAATGCACTGAGCTCAGAGTTGGGGAGACGAGCACAGTCTGCTCCCCCTCCCCCCACCCCCCCACCCCCGCTCACCTTGTGCCTCTTCCTACCTCCCCTCACCCCCAACCACACCGCCATGCCTTCCATGGGGCTGAAATGCTCAAGTCCCAGCCGTCCCTGCTCACAAAAGCCTCCGCTGGGTAGGGGATTTCACTGCCAGCCCCTAGACAGCGACCTTGAAGCTCTTGGGATCCTCAGCAATATAAAGCACTTTACATCACCCGCACACACACACACACACACACACACACAAAAGACAAGGATAACCAGGAAGGCGGTCGTGCCCACAGGGGCCTGGAAAGACGGGGCGTGCCCCTAACATTCCAAAATGGGTCTAGCTGCAGGCAGGATGGGTAGCATTCAACTCCGTGGTGCCAGGAATTGGCCAAACCTCTCCCTCGTCCGCTTTCTAGCGGGGCGGGGGTGGGGGGTGGGGGTGGGGGTGGGGGTGGGGGGGGGGTGGAGTAGGTTGCCAGAGAAGATTAGCCTTTTTTTTTTTTTTTAATTTTCTTGGATGGAGGGACCCCCTGAGTCTAATTTCTCCCAAGTTTTGGTGAGTATGTACCCCCAAAAAGGGGACTCTCAAGGTACCGCGGCCTGGTTCCCCATCTACGGAGGAGACACATGGGTAGTGAGCCTAGCCGAGTGTGAGAGGCGTCTCTGCCAGCCTCTGGGGCTGCTTGAGGCCATTCTGAGCGGGGGCGGGCCCCCCATAAATCGGGTCGCTCGGGCTCTGTCGTGGAAGTTCATCATGGAGGAAGGACTGTTGGCAAACATACATACGTTCACTCGGTCTCAAGATGAGATTCCTCTCGGGATGTTCCCTTTTTAAAAATCATCATTCTCGCCCTAACCGGTTTGGCTCAGTGGACAGAGCAGCGATGGTGAACCTTTTGTGATCGGCATGCCAGCATTTTGAAAAACCCTAATTTAACTCTGGTGCCCTGTCACATATAGAAATTTTCTGATATTTGCAACCATGGTAAAACAAAGACTTATATTTCTGATATTCATTTTATATATTTAAATGCCATTTAACAAAGAAAAATCAACCAAAAAAAAAAAAGAGTTGTGTCATAGGTTCGCCATCACTGGGATAGAGCATCAGCCTGCGGACTCAAGGGTCCCAGGTTCAATTCCGGTCAAGGGCAGGTACCTTGGTTGCGGGCACATGCCCAGTAGGGAGTGTGCAGGAGGCAGCTGATGGATGTTTCTCTCTCATCGATGTTT